>NC_068994.1:35854074-35855570 GCF_001194135.2 Octopus bimaculoides | reverse complement strand
ATATATATATATATATACATGGGTTGGACAAAATAATAAAAACACCTAGCATCATAATTTTGAAATATCAATAAAACCGTCTAAAGCTTGTTTATTTAAATGTTTTTTTTATCTATTATTAGTGTTGCTTAATATGTTTTGCTAAAATGGCTGTTTCATTTCAGATATCTTCAGAAAAAGGTAATTAAAATTCATTAAAATGACAGATCTATTGGACTTTCAAAGAGGCCATGTTGTTGGTGCTCATATGGCAGGCGCTAGCGTAACAAAAACAGCTGAAGTGTTTGGTGTATCAAGAAGTACTGTGTCGAAAGTAATGACAGCCTTTGAGAAATAGGGAAAAACCTCCTCATCAAAACAAAACTCTGGAAGAAATCTAAAACTTTCAGATAGGGACCTTCAGACTCTTATGCAAATTGTTAGAAAGGATCACAAAAATACAGCTCCCAAAATTCCAGTAGAGCTTAATGACCACCTTGAGAACCCAGTTTCCACAAAAACTGTTCACCAGGAGCTGCACAAAACCAGATTTCATGGAAGGACTGCAATCAGAAAATCACTGCTTTCAAAAACAAACGTTACAAAGCATTTAGAGTGGAGTAAAAACATACAGAATTGGTCCCTAGAGCAGTGGAAGAATGTTATTTTCTCAGATGAGTCATCCTTTACCTTATTTCCAACCACCAGCCAAGTATATGTGTGGAGACAGCCAAAAGAAGCATTTAACCAAGACTGCCTTCTTCCAACTGTTAATCATGGAGGAAAATTGGTGATGATCTGGGAGTTGCTATATCTTGGAAATCCACCGATCCAATGGTTTCCCTTCATGGCAGAATTAATGGTCAAGATTGTTTAAGCATTTTATCTGATCAAATTTATCCTACGGTTGCAGAACTGTTTCCAGAGGGAAACGCAATATTTCAGGATGATAATGCACCAATTCGCACAACTAAAGTTGTTACTGAATGGCACAAGGAACATTCTATGGCCACCACAGTCTCCAGATCTCAATATTATTGAACATTTATGGTGCATTTTAGAAAAACAATTAAGAAGTCGATATCTTGCTTCATCATCACTACAAGAACTGGAGACTGTTTTAGCTGAAGAATGGACAAAAATTCCTTCGGAAACAATACAAACTTTGTATGAATCCATACCTCATAGAATTCAAGCTGTAATTACAGCCAAAGGTGGTCCTACCCCATGAAATCTTAAGATATATATGTTCTTTAATCTTTTCTTTGTTTCAGTTATTTGACTGTGGTCATGCTGGAGCACCGCCATGAGTCGAGAAAATAGACCACAGGACTTATTCTTTCTAAGCCTAGTACTTATTCTGAATATCTCTTTAGCCAGACTGCTAAGTTACAAAGATGTAAACACACCATCACCAGTTGTCAAGCAATGTTGGGGGAACAAACACAGACACACAAACAAATGCATACATATACATGCATATAAATATATATATATATATATATATACATATATAT
>NC_068994.1:35852496-35853425 GCF_001194135.2 Octopus bimaculoides | reverse complement strand
TATACACACACACATATATATATATGGCTAATATTTATATATATATATATATATATATATATATATAAATAAATATAAATATTATATACACACACACATATATATATATGGATAATATTTATACATATATATATAACTATTTTAAAATGTTTCAGCTGCAAAGCTGTGGCTATGCTGGAGCACCATCGTTGACTGAGCTACACCATTATTAGGAACTTCCTCTGATATGTGGCATTTGGTCAATGAGGGAGTTTGATGCTGCTTCCCTCATCTGTGTTTCCTGCTGGAAGGTAGATTCGTCTGGAACCTGTATCAGGAAGAGATCCAGTTTTGTTTTAAAGACACTTACATCTACACCATGCAGGTCTCTCGGGCATTTTGGAAGGATATGAAAGAGTTGTGGGCCCCTGAAGCTCAAGTTGTTGCAGTATCTTGTCCTACATGTTGATAGCGACGCTGGGATCTTTGGCAGTATACAGAGGTGCCCCGTTCTGCTGTTTAAGTAAGTTTGGTACAAGGCCTTCTAGGACTTTCCAGATGTATATCACTGCATACCTCTCCCGCCTTCGTTCCAGGGAGAAGAGTTTTAATTCTTTAAGTCTTTACTGGTAGCTGACATGTTGCATCAAGATGATTTTCTTAGTGTAGCTTCGTTGGATTGCTTTGAGTTCTGTTGTAGATTTTTTATTGTGTGGTGACCATAGTTGGGAGCAATAGCCTAAGTGGCTGAGAATGTATGTTCCTCCAAAGGATCATCAATGTTTCTTTTTCTCTCGTTTTGAAAGTTTGGAGGATCCATCTAGCCAGCCATGTGCATTTCATTACCAAATTGGTAATATGCACTTGGAAAAATGCATCATTGCTCATGTCAATGCCCAGGTCATGCACTATATATATGTATGCATGTATATATATATATATATATATAT
>NC_068994.1:35850093-35850433 GCF_001194135.2 Octopus bimaculoides | reverse complement strand
TATATATATATATATATATATATATATATATATATATATATATATTTATATATTCTTTTATTCTTGTATTTGTATCAGTCATTTGACTTTAGTCATGCTTGACCACTGCCTTTAGTCAAGCTAATCGATCTCAGTAATTATTCCATTGGTCTGTTTTGCCAGACCACTAAATTACAGGGATGTAAACACACCAGCATTGACAAACACACACACACACATATACGACGGGCTTTTTTCAGTTTCTGTCTACCAAATCTGCTCTCAAGGGTTTGGTCAGCCTGTGGCTATATTAGAAGACACTTGGCCAAGGTGCCATGCAGTGGGACTGAACCCAGAACCA
>NC_068994.1:35845456-35847956 GCF_001194135.2 Octopus bimaculoides | reverse complement strand
CACAGATATATTTGTGTGTGTGTATATAGATAGATAGATAGATAGATAGATAGATAGATATACACTCACATGCATATACACACACATATATATTTACCTATCTATCTATATCTATATACATATTTGCTTATGTACGTGTATGTTTTTATATACTTACAAAACTCACATGCATATATGCAATGTATATAAGTGGTTGAGAGAGAAAGAGAGAGGGAGGGAGAGGGAGAAAGTGTGAGAGAAATAGAAAGACGGAGAGAGAGAGAGAGAGAGAGAGTGTCTATGAAAGGGAAAGAGAGACTAGAAGTTAATTCAAATTGTTATTTAAAAATCAACTGAATATTTACACTATGTTGAACACAAAATAAATGGTTGTTTGAAATATTTTTATGAATATTGCTTTATTTATCATTTTTTCCTTACATCTATATTTACTCCTTTTTGCTTATTTTTACAAACTTAAAAAAAAGAAAAAATCATTAAAAAAATTTATTGGATTTGCTAAAAGTTGGTGGAGGGAGGTGTTATTATTATTATTATCATTATTATTTTTGTTAAAGTCATATTCTTTATTTTTCAAAGTGTAGAATAAATATATATACACATATACATCTAAAAAAAAAAAATTATGCTGTAGAAATATAAAAAAGTAATAAAAAAGAAATTATTTTAAGATAACATTAGGAGAGTAAAAACTTAACTTGAATAAAAATATGCATGTACGTGATGTGGTGTGTATTTATAGGATTATAAATGACTCTATTTTTTCTTGCTATTTAAAAATTTTTTTTTTTTTTTTACTTTTGTTATTATTCCTTATTTTACTTTATTTTATACATTAAATCTACTTTTGTGTAGCAGAAATCCAAAGCTTCGTTTCCATTTCCCTTCCATGGGAACCATAAACAGCCTGTCATTGGTTGCAGCAGACATTACATACACACTATACTTCATAGGATTTCAGAATTCTTTCTCCCTCTTCCCCGCCTCTTTTACTTTCTCTCTTTCTTTTTCGCCTCCTTTACTGCTCTATCTATCTATCTTGCTTGCATTTTCTCCTCTCTCCTTCTCTCTCTCTCTGTTTCTATCCCTGTGTTTTGTTACTTGTTCTCTTTCTCTTACATTCATTTTTCTTTCTTTTCCCTCTTTTTTTTTTGAAATTATCATAGTTTTACTGTCTCTTTACTGTCTCAGAATTTCTTTCTTTCTTTCCTTATCACTCTTCATTCACTCACTTGCTCAGTCATTCATTGACACACTCACTCACTCATTCATTCACTCGCTGTTATCTATATCCATCACTAACAGACCAAGCCAACACACAACACAGGCAGCATAAAACAGCAGCCAGCATTCAATGTACAACTCTACAAAAGGATACACATCACACTCAACTAACCAACGCTGGACAGGATCTGACCAAAAATTTAGTGTGAGTTTCTTTAAAATTTTGATCCATTTAAATCTTCTTCATCTCCTTCCTTCCAGTCAAACTACAATTAGACATACTTACATACAGGCACAAAGACACAACCACATACATACACACATATATACATATATTTATATATATGTTTGAATGTAGGTATGTACATATTCATGTATGCATGTGTGTATCTATCTATCTATCTATCTATCTATCTCTCTCTCTCTCTCTCTCTCTCTCTATATATATATATATATATATATATATGTATATATATGAATATATATATACATACATACATGTATATATATATATATATATATATATATATATATATATATATATATATATATATATATATATATATATATATATATATAGATAGATAGACATATAGATAGATAGATAGATAGATAGACATAGATATAGAAATATATATATAAATACATACATGGATACATGTATGTATAAATGTATATATATAAACACACAGATATGTGTTTATATATATATATATATATATATATAGATATACATGTGTGCGTGTATGTGTGTGTGCAGATGCCAACTTTAACTTTACTAGGGAATTTCAAATAACAAAATATAATTAAAAAATTGACAAATACCATTCACAAACATCCCTACACATGCTGTTTGAAAATCTTTTAAAACATTCTTTCTAAAAACTCTCTTAAACATGCACATATCTATACACACTCATACACAAATACATAGACACATGCACACATTCATACACAATCATATATTTGCACTCACACGTGCACTCACATGCATAAACATAGAGGAAACAGAAAATTGGTATAAGTTGACCTAAGCAACAGGGAAGTCAGTTCAGTAACCAATAGGAAAATTAACAAAAAATTACATTTTTATATTGGAATATTATTATTCATTATAGCTGTATAATTTTTGTCATTATTCTAGTTGTTGTTGTTGTTGTTGCTCTTCTTCTTCTTCTTCTTACTATTATTATTATTATTATTATTATTATTATTATTATTATTATTATTATTATTATTATTATTATTATTATTATTATTATTATTATTATTATTA
>NC_068994.1:35841899-35843655 GCF_001194135.2 Octopus bimaculoides | reverse complement strand
TATAAGCATATATACATATTTGTATACATATACTTATATATATATATAAGTATATGTATATGTTATATACTTGCATATGCACATATTACATGTGTATTGTGTGTGTGTATATGTGTGTGTGTGTGTGTGTGTGTGTGTGTGTGTGTGCATGTCTGTTTGTGTATGTGTGCGTATTTTATTTTAGTTTTCTTTGGTAATGTCTGTCAATAAGTTTTTCATTTTGTTTATTATTACGTGTAAAGGTCTCCTTCTAAAGCACAGGGCTGGTCAGAGTTTTTAGTGGAAGGTAGCCACTTAGGAATGCAGGCATATCTCTTCTGTTCAAACTTCCAATGAAAACCAAGGAAGAGACATATCCAGTACAACTTATTGTCTCGCTACTGTTTTACAAGTTCCAATCACTGGCCTGTTGGGGCTTCAACTTCAATGGTTATAGTCTATCATACAAACCCCAGTAATTATCTCAGTGTGGAACTTATTATAATCATTATTATTACTACAGATCTCGATTTCAAAAATGTCTCAGCTACTGGTCAACAAGTGGCATGCCATAAGCACAAGAGCAGAGACACAATACATGTTGATATACAGTCACAATAACACACATACGAGAGGTGCTGAAAGTTCTTGGCTTTGGGTAAAAAAAAATACAGGAGGATCAGTTAATTATAATTCCATTCAACATATTCCCCTCTCAGATTCACAAACTGTTTGCAGCAGTCCATCGCATTTTAAGACCTGTAAAAGAACTAGGAAGTTTGAGTGTCTGACCAGGCCTTTCGCAATACCCTTAAAGCCAAGAACTATCCAGCACCCCCTTGTATACATGCACATAATCTTTTACAAGTTCCACTCATTAGACTCTGGCCATTCTGGAGTACTGCCTTGAAGAGTTTAATTGAAAAAGAAATATTGAACTTCAGTAATTATTTCTTTCAAGTCTTGCGCTTATTCTATTTTTGCTAAACTACTGTTATGGGGACATAAGCAAAGTAACACCTGTTTTTATGTAGTGACGAGTGGAAATACAAACACAAAGACTCAGATATGTACACACGTACACACAGGTATACACACACACACATGCTTGCAGGCGCACGCACGCACATACACACACACACACACACATGCGTACACACACAGAGACACACAGATATAGCAAAGGCACAAAGATATATGATGGGCTTCCATACAGTTTCTGTGTACCAAAGCCATTAATTTTGTTTTGGTTGGTTCAGAGCTACATCTGAAGACTCTTGTTGAAAGGGAAATGCAGTGTAAGTCAACCGAGAAGTTCAGGGTGTATGCCATGTGTTGGTCATTTTAAATAGATCTGAACACAATCGATTTATCTGAGAGAAAAATACACATGAGAGACAGGGATATATTACATATACATGTGGGTGCGTGTCTACATATTTATGAATATATATATATGTATAAAAACATACACACACACATATCTATGTATATAAGTGTGCGTGAGTGTTTATCTATCTATCTGTCTGTCTATCTATCTATCTATATATATATATATATATTTATGGATTCATTGACACATATGGCAATTACAGAAAGCTCCTCTAGTGGACTTGGCTAGCAGACTACATGGTAATCCAATACGTAGGTCTTACCTTTGTAATAGTTAATGTATTAAACCATATTCAAATATTCAGCTACCTACATCACTACAATTGAATAATTTTCCACCTTGTCACATCCTGACTTTTTATGGTGAGTATGTATATATATATAT
>NC_068994.1:35835433-35841439 GCF_001194135.2 Octopus bimaculoides | reverse complement strand
ATATATCTACATATATATATCTACACATATATATATGTGTGTGTGCATATATATCTATATATATATATCTATATATATATATATATATATATATATATATGTATAGTTAAAAAAAACACAAAAAACAATAACAAAAAAACAACAAAGTGAGGACGTGATATGGATAGTGTTATTGGACGCTCAGGAAAGGAAGGAGAGAGAGTATGACGTTTAGGGTGGAGCCCTTCGTTGGAAAGACAGAAAGTTCGGAGAATGGAAAAACGAAGGAAGAGGAAAATGGCACCGATGCCCACGAGGTTATATTGTGTATGTATATATGTATGTAGATATATACACATATATACATATATACATACACATCATTATCATTATTGTTGTCATTTAACGTCCGCTTTCCATGCTGGCATGGGTTGGATGGTTTGACTGAGGACTGGTGAGCCAGAAGGCTGATCTGTTTGTGATATATATATATATATATATATATATATATATATGTGTGTGTGTGTGTGTGTGTGTGTAACAATTAGAAAATGGAGGATAATATGCTGAACCCAACTACTTGCAGATGGTGTATCCCGTTGAATTCATTAATTTAATTCATAGCAAAAGTGACAAAAAAAGGGGAGAAAAGAAAAAGAAAGAAAGAACCAAGGCACAGGTGTCTATGGCAGACTATGTTATTTTGCCAACATGGTTTACATATAGAAGTACAAAGTACATAAGGAATTAGAAGATGAACAGAAGTTTAATCTTACAGCTGTTTCGGCCTAGTTTTAGCAAGCCCCATTCTATCCGAATATTCCTTTCCGGAGTGATTATCGGATGACATTTTGAAATGGGGTTACATGCCCGAACCTCTAGGCCTCTTCAGAGATTCACAAAGGGTTTCATACAAGTGTAGAGCAAGAGGTAAAAACAGAGGTGTGGTAGAGACCAGAAGAAAAACAACAGCAAAAATAAGATAGAAATAAAAATAAAAAATAAGATTAAAATCAAAATATAAATAAAAATAAAATCAAAAATAAAAATAAGGGTACAGCAGGAACCAAAAAATAATAATAATAATAATAAAGAATACATAAATGAAGGTATAGCATGTGGGACATGCAAAAATATAAAAAAGATATATGTCAAAAAACCCTTAAAAATACAAGGCACCCAAAAAGTCTACAAACATTATAGATAGGTAGCTATGTATATATACCCCAATGCATATCTATATGTGTGGGTTCGTGTGCACAGCCTTACTCAGATGTCCCCCTACTCTCATGTGTGCATATACAAGTTTTTATAAGCAAACATTCCACCACATACGTTGTCTGTGGCATCAGCTCTATTAGCCGTATCTAGAAAGCTGTAAGTGTTTTCTAGAAAGGAAGTTTTGTTGAGTGTGTGTGTGTACTCAACTTTTCAAGTGGTCTCTCCTTATCTCTGAGATAAAACTTGACAACTGTGGGCTCCAGCTTTTGCTTGTGAGCTTTGCAACATGCCTGGCCCAGCAGAACTTGTGCTTTCAATAAACTGACCACATCATTCATTCTACATTTTTGACTAAATAACATCTTTAATCAAGGTAAATACACTCTCTTTTTACTTTGTCTCAGACTCCAGCATTCATATCACAGCATAAGTTACAGTTTATACCAAGTCCTCCTTCATCTCTTCACCTCCACTTCCCAAAACTATTTGGCCTTATGCTCCATTTTCAGAGCACATGTAATTTATAATTATTTGTTTTATTTTGAGGTCTACTGCTGAACTCTGGATATCCAGCTCTGTCAGCATAGTCTGCATGTCATCTGTATTTTCTTTGATGAGCATGACGTTGTCCACGAATTGAAACTCTGTTAGTAGCTTGCCATTGTTTTTGATACCACTAGTGTGTGTTTACATTTATGTATGATATATACATACATACACACATATATATTCATATATATATATATATATATATATATATATATATATATATATATATGTATATACATATGTATATATATATGTACATATATATATATCTACAAACATATATATGTATATATACAGGGTGCGATGAGTAGCTTGTCGCCATTTTATTTTTTAAATTTCATGCATGTGCATTGTTTGTTTTTGATTTTGTCAACTACACAGTATAGCAGGGTCAGTTGAGCACCATCTGTGAGGAAAACAGCACTATGACGCAGTTCACTCTGCCAGAAGTTTGGAAATGACATGCTGTACTGCTTGGCATTCATGCCAGAAGCTCCAATATGAATATTTCAGAGTGTTTGGGTGTCAAACTGAGAGCAGGGCAATCTTAGGACATATACCATGAGTGATCAAAATCAAACATCTAGTCAACATCATGGTTTTTGGAGTGAACACTAGTGATGGCTACGTTATGCCTCCATTCATCTTCTCACACAGCCTCAAACTCAATACAGTGACCTACATCAAGTGCCTGGAGGAGGTAGTGCTGACCTTGGTCAAGAGGGTGGCTACTGGAACACCCTATGTCTGGCAACAGGTATCTGCACCATGCCATACAGTCAGGAGAACCCAGTCATAGCTGTCAGACAATTTCTGTGATCACATCACACCTAACATCTGGCCACATAACTTCCCAGACAGCAAACTCTGTGATTATTATGTGTGGGGTTCAGTTGAGTGAGAGACCACCAAAACTCCTTATAACACTAAAGATGAACTGAAGGTAAGGATTATTGTAGCATCACGAACTTAAACAAGGAGACCATCCAGAAGAGTTGCAGGAGATTCTGAAGTCATCTGTAGGTCGTGGTTGATGCCAATGGCAATTTTATTGAATTAAATTTACTCTTTAGTATTTCAAGACATTTTTATGTAATTTTGGTAAATGCCAATGTTATTTTCATTTTTGCATAATTTAGATGACAGTTAATTCGTTTATTCACCACACCCTGTATATCTATGTTTGGGTGTGTAGGTTTGCATCTGTTTATGTGTTTGCTTATGTGTATGTATATATCTCCAATGGAAAATGAACCATTCTATATCAACTTATTTTTAGTGATATCACAGGAACTGTTTAATGGCCCCAGAACCACAAGATGATTTGGTGAATATATGGAACTGAAAGATACCTTAGCCATTTTCAAAGAAACACTAGATGATATTTATGCCAAAAGGAGATAAATAAGATAGATATGTATCACAAAGAATGACTGGGAGTTTCTCTAAAACAACCTGCTGCAAGCCACTGATCAGATATGTGAATAGAGTAAGGTTTCAGCCAGTTGTAAAATCACATGTTGATGGTATAGTATGGTAGATAGAGCCCTAAAATCCAATTGACATGTCAAAAAAGTGTGGAAGGAAAGAATGAAACAATGGTGATAGTTATGTCACTAGAAGTGGGGCTAGATGCCATATATTCTTATCAAGGAGAGAAGTAGAAAGAAGAAGCTTGCCAATATTGTGTTATATGAGTATCACAGAAGTGAGGTGTTTCAGTTGGCATAACAGTGTGTCAGTATAAATCATGATTTTATTAGTGAGAAGTGTTTTGATAGTGGCATACATGCCCTCACTGACACTGGAAATAGAAGCCTTCAAATATTATTGTGAGAGGTCATTAGAAATAGGAGAATGCTTGTAAGATAAAAGGACTAATCCATTCAAACATATTGATGTTGACAGTTTCCCAGGTCAAAATCGCCTTTAAAGAAATGACAGGAAGGTAAACAACCTCACTCTTAGAGACAGTTGATGAAGTGCTTCAAACACTCCTCAAACACAAGTCACTTGCATAGTTTTTCAGACTGTGCAAGGTGTCATACTCATTGACTGACATAGCAGTATGTCATCAACTGTTACAAGATCAAATGTGGTGATCTAAAGAAATCAGTAACTACAAATGTATTAAATTGGTGGATTATGTTATAAATATTAGGAAAGAATTCATCATCATCATCATTGTTTAATGTCTGTTCTCCCTACTGGCATGAGTTGGCTGGTTTGACAGGAGCTGGCCAGCCAGGGAGCTGTCCAGACTCCAGTTGTCTGTTGTGGCATGGTTTCTGCAGTTGGATGCCCTCCCTAGTGCCAACCACTTTACAGTGTGTGCTAGGTGCTTTTCATGTGCCACCAGCATGGGTGCACTTATGCAGCATGAATGTACTTTACATGGCACCAGCATCTGTAAAGGACATACCTATATGGATGACCGCAATTTTAATTAGCTTGACATATCTTAAAAGTAATTATGAAATGTATTAGCTCAAATGAGATACAGTTTGCTTTGTTCCCGGATTGGGTACCACTGGCTTGCTCTTCCTAGTGAGATAACTACAGTTATCACAGGAATGATCATGATAATGATGATGATAACAACGATAATGACGATGATGGTGATGATGATGATGATGATCATGATGATGGTGATGATGATGATGATGATCATGATGATGATGATTTAACTAAAAAAGCAAGCTGCCATGTATTTTCTGACATGGTGAAGATGTCCACTGATGAAAGCTAGGTGTAGATAAATAGTTTGTGAGAGCCATAGAAATGATATAGAGAGATACTGACAGCAAGGTGAGAATTAGCAACAAATTAATTAAGAAATTTAATATTCACATCAGGATACAACAGTGCTCAACTCTCAGGTCTCTCTTTAGTAATCTGGGCCATAGCAGAGGAGTTTCAGACTCGCAGCTTTGGGGGATTTCTATATGATGATGTGTTTGGTCTCAAGCTGAATTATTTGAAAAGATAATGAGCTCCACGTGTAGCAGTAAAGCTCAGATTTGAGAAGTTTTAAAGTAAATTTAGAATAGCCAAAACTCTTGATTTGCAGGACAAAAGATGAGACACTACTAATATTTTGGAAGTGGTCCTGCTTGATACACAGAAAAGGAACTATTAGAAATATTATAGGGTGTAAATTATGTGGGCTCAAGTAATTTGGTGGGCTTGCTCTCCCTGAAAAAAGATCAAATTATGATAAATAGTAGTAAAAATAGGCACTGGATGTGAATGATGAAGGAAGATTGGAAAGAAATAAAACCAGCAAATAGCAATGTATGTGTAATGACTGTGCATAAATGATGAAGATGAATGAGTGGAGAGAAAAAGTGAGTATAAGAAGAATCAGCTATAATATACAAGGAAAGGAAATGGCACATGTATGGACATGTGATGCATATGGAAATAATAGCTGGGTAAAGAAATGGTAAATTATTCCAGTGAAAGGAACCCAAGGAAGACCAAGGTAGATAAAGGAAGATTTGGTGAAGGCTTTCAGGAAGTTGAACCTTATGAAGAAGACATGGCAAGAGAATGCAATGGGTAATAAGTTAATAAGTTGGTGTTGTAAAGAAGACCTGTCTAGACTATGCAAACACAAAAGAAACTGATGTTAAATGATGTTGAAGATGAAGATGATACATGTATGTGTGTGTGTGTGTGTATGTTTATATATATATATATATACATACATATATATATACATATATATATACACATGTGTGTGTGTGTCTTTGTCTCTCATCATCGCTTAACAACTGATGGTGGTGTGTTTACATCCTTGTAACCTAGAGGTTTGGCAAAAAAGACTGATAGAATAAGTACCAGAACTTGAAACAAAAAAATAAGTACTGGGGTCGATTCATTCAACTATTCATTCAACTAAAATTCTTCAAGACAGTGCCCTAATGTGGCTATAGTATAATGACTGAAAGTAAAAGATAAAAGGTATGTTTGTACGTATGCATATACATGTATATATATGCGTGTGTGTGTGTAATGTATGTATCAAAAAAATGATAAAGTATGCTTGGAGCCTTCAGGATTATTATGTTAGAGTTGTTCATCCTTGTTTGTGGGGTTCTTAAGTCATTAGAAGACTTCCTCTTTATGGATGGAACATCAGCCCACTGCATATCAAAATTAAACCCTTGTTGCTTTTGGTATTCATTTTCAGCAGAATGTACAAATATAGTGTGTGTGTGTGTGTGTGTGTGTGTGTGTGTGTGTGTGTGTGTG
>NC_068994.1:35832188-35835333 GCF_001194135.2 Octopus bimaculoides | reverse complement strand
TGTGTGTGTGTGTGTGTGTGTGTGTGTGTGTGTGTGTGTGTGTGTGTGTGTGTGTGTTTCAGCCATTGGGTTAAAGCCATGCTGGGGCATTGTCTTGGGGAATTTTTTGTTGGGTGAGATGGTGCCAGTAGTTACCTTTTTATTTATAGGCCTGGTGCTTACTCCAACAGTGCCTTTTGCTGATTTGCTGTTGCAGGGATGTAAACACCCCATCACTGGTCATCAAGCAGTGGTGGTGGACAAACATGCACATATTTGATGGGCTACTTTTAGTTTCCATCTATCAAACCCACTCACAAGGCTTTGGTCAGCCTGTAAGTACAGTAGAAGACAATTGATCAAGGTGTTACACAGTGGGACTGAACCCAGAACCATGTGGTTGGGGAGCAAACTTCTCACCACACAGCCACACTTACACCTATATATATATATATATATATATGTATATATATATATATATGTATATATGTATACATGTGTGTGTGTTTATATTTGTAAGCATGCTTATGTGTATCTATATGCATGTTTGTCCATTTGCATATATTTATGTATGTATCTATGTGTGTGTGTGTGTGTGCGT
This sequence comes from Octopus bimaculoides, assembly GCF_001194135.2. Taxonomy (NCBI): domain Eukaryota; kingdom Metazoa; phylum Mollusca; class Cephalopoda; order Octopoda; family Octopodidae; genus Octopus; species Octopus bimaculoides. Next base: position 35,834,753 of record NC_068994.1, on the reverse strand, counting down.
GTTTATACATGCTTAAATGCATAAGTATGCTTGTATGTGTGTGTGTGTGTGTGTGTGTGCATGTGTCATGTTCTGAAATAAAATCCTCTAAAAAAAAAAAGACTAAAATAACCAAAAAAAAAAAATAACAGCAAACAAACAAAAGCAAAACATAGCAACAACAGAATAAACTAAATATAAACAATAACTACTACAAAACCCAGAAAATTTTTGGCTTAGAAGATATTTATAAAAATGGACAAATTGATTTTTATCTTAGCATAATATTACTATTTCTGAGTGTTTTCTCATATCATATGTTGCCTTGAAAACCAAGGAAAACATAGTCAAATTTCCAAATATTATTAGTAATGTTAATATTGATAATAATACTAACAACAACAATAATGATGATAACGATGATGACGACGATGACGATAATGATAATGATGGCGGTGATGATGATGATGACGGTGATGATAATGATGGAGATGATATGATGATGGCAATGATGACAGTGATGATGATAGTGATGATAATAATAATAATAATAATAATAATAATAATAATAGTGATCAGAATAACAATTTTGTTAATTTATATTTACTTTTCTTCTGAATATATATTTATTTATATATGTTTGTTAGTGTATTTATTTCCTTTTTATAAAAGAGATCGTCTTTCAATGAAAATGGGTCTTTCCTATTTCGTTTCAAATCTCTTGAAATTTGAAGTTCTCTGTTTTCCTCTTTTTTACAGTCTTTCTTTTTGATATTGTTTTTGTTTTGTTTTCTTTTGTGTGTTTTTTCCTCTATCATCCATAAATATCACAAGCCTTTTCTTTCTCTGAGGGCAAAACCAACACTGACACATTGGAATGTCTCATAAGGTTTCTGATGATGTTGTTGCTATTGTTGTTGAAAGTAGCCTTGTCAGTGGTGGTGGTGTCTGTGGAAGTGCTAGTGATGATGTTGGTGGTAGTAGTGGTAACGATGGAACTTAAAGTGGTAGTATTGGTATGGTAGTGGTGGTGGTGGTGGTGGTAGTGATGGTGAAAATGGTGTCAGTGGTCTTTGCTAGTGGTATCTTTTCATTTTTTTTTTTGTTATTGTTATTGTTATAGTTGTATTGCAATGCCAGGGGGAAGCATGATGATGATGATAAAGATCATGATGATTATGATGATGGTGATGATGATGATGATGATATAGATCATGATGATGATATAGATGATGATGGTGATGGTGATGATGGTGATGGTGATGATGGTGATGATGATGATGGTGATAATGATGGTGATGATGATGAAGATGACAATGATGATAAAGGTGATGATAATGATGGTAATGATCAAAAAGGAAGATGATAAAGATCAAGATGATGAAATAATGATGAAAAAGATGATGATCATCATGAGAATGATCATGATGATGAGGATGAAGATGATGATGCTGATGATGATGATGATGATGATGATGATTACAGTGATAATAATAATGATGAAGATGATGATGATGATGGCAGTGATGCTCCTCATCATCAGTATTCTCATCATAATCTTCTAGGTCATAATCATTATCACCATTATCTGCATTATCTACCCACACCACCACCAACGCACGCATGATCTTAATCATCATCATTATCTATAAACAGCAGCATTGTTATCCTCATCGTAGATGCAATGGACAGCAGCCACCATCATTATCATTGTTGTCATCAGCAACAGCAAACAGCAGCAACAACAACGAATATGGAAAAAAGACAACAAAGAAAATATAAAGCAGCAACAACAACAACAATAACAACACCACCAACGATAATAATAATAATAATAATAATAATAATAATAATAATAATAATGATAATGATAATAATAATAATAATAATAATAATAATAATAATAGTAATAATAATAATAAAATAAAAATAATAATAATAATAATAATAATAATAATAGTAAAGAACAGCAACAATAATAATCATAACATATATGGAAAAGACAACAAAGAAAATATATATTAACAAGAACTAGAACAACAACAATAATTACAACAACTACAAAAGAGTTGCAGTTGTAACTGCTGTTGTTATTGCTGATGATGATAATGATGATGATGATGATGATGAGAATGATGATGGAGAAGAAGATGACAACAACACAGACGATGGCGAGGATCATGATAATGATGATAAAATTATCCTCTTTCTAGCTTGATATCAAAGATGTCTATTCATAGCAAGCAGGAATGAACAAATGGATACACAATATCACTTTGGTTTTAACCACATTATCCATAATTGTCTTCTTCACAAATCACACAGACAGACCATCATTTTTTTTTTTTTTTTTTTCACTGGCACATACAACAACAACAACAACAACAATAAAAAAATTTTCATCCATTGTGTTCTTGTACAGCACTAGTTTTGGAAATAATTTTCAAGAGCAACAATACCATTGAAATGGAACTGTTACTACAAAGTCTTTTGACGTTATTTCAACCTCTTCAAATAGTTTTATTCGCAAAGTGTTTTGAAGATGGAGTCATTTCTAACAGTAAAGAGAAATAATGTATTTTTTAC
>NC_068994.1:35830602-35831663 GCF_001194135.2 Octopus bimaculoides | reverse complement strand
TATAAATATTTATCTATATATATATATGTATATGTATGTATGCATGCATGTATATGTAAACATGTGTGTGTGTGTGTGTGTGTGTGTGGGTGTGTGTGTTTCCTATTTTCTCTCTACTAAATCACAAGTAAAAAGACATTTTCAAGAAAGAAGAATATATAAAATAATAAAGGAACTTAATTTTCACATTTTTCTTTATTTTTCTTTATTTTTATATTTATTTAGTATTATCATTATTGTTGTTGTAGTTCTTGTTGTTCTTGTTGCTGTTGGTTTTCGGTTTCTTTTTCTATTTATTTATATATCTAAAAAAATTTTTTAATATATTTTGGGGTTGTTATTGTTATTATTATTATTATTATTATTATTACTTTTTTTTTGAAATTCAAATGATGAAACTGTTTAAATCAAACCAAACAAGTTAGAAAAGACAGTGAGAGAAAGAAAATAAGAGAGAGAGACAGAGAGAGAGAGAACGAGGGAGAAGACAAGAGAGGAAAGAAAAATCTGTGAGCAAAACGAAGTAAAATGAGAAGAAAAAAGGAAAATATAAATAAATTAAAGTTTGAAATAAAAAAAAAGAAAAGAATTTTTTTAAAAATGTAAAGATAAAGATAGAAATTGAAGAACACAAGCAATTGTTATCTGTGAAAAATTCTCTAAGGTATTTTGTCAATATTCAAAAACTTTTAGGTAATTATATAGTATTACCTTCTCCATCAACAATAAACTGTGAGGAAAACCTGCTTCAGGTTGTAAAAAGATAACAAAGGGGAAAAAATGTTTTAAAGTGTAGAAAGAGTAGAAAGAGTACAAGAGAGAGAGAGAGAGAGAGAGAGAGAGAGAGAGAGAAATAGGGTGTAAGAGAAAGTGTGTGAAATAGAAAGTAAGAGAGAGAGAAAAAGAGAGAGAGGCAAGAGAGAAAGAGAGAGAGGCAAGAGAGAAAGAGAGAGAGGCAAGAGAGAGAGGCAAGAGAGAAAGAGAGAGAGGCAAGAGAGAAAGAGAGAGAGGCAAGAGAGAAAGAGAGAGAGGCAAGAGAGAAAGAGAGAGAGGCAAGAGAG
>NC_068994.1:35825874-35829984 GCF_001194135.2 Octopus bimaculoides | reverse complement strand
GTGTGTGTGAATATATAACTTAAAAAATAAAACGAATGTTGCAGTGAATAAAAATGGAAATATTCGATGCATGCATGTGAATGGAAGAGAGAAATTATGTGTGGTTATATGTGTGTATGTGTATTTTTATACATACACACACATATATATATTTGTATATATGAGTGTGTATATGTGTGTGTGTGTGTGTGTGTGTGTGTGTGTGCGTTCATGAATATGTGTGTATGTGTATGCTGTTAGTTGAGGTTGTGACATATATAAGAGCAAGGAGTCAAAGAGAAAGAAAGAGAGAGAGAGAGGAGGTGAGAAGAATGAGACAGTAGAAGGCAGAATAGAGGAGAAGACAGAAAGGAAAAATATATATACATATATATATACGTAGATACACACACATATGTATGAATGTGCTTGACAGTGTGAGTTAGTATGTCTACAAGTTATGTATGTAATTGTGTGTGTCTGTGAATGTCTATGAATCTACTTAAGTAAATCTGTGACTGTGTGTGTGGTTATGTGGGTGTATTTATGTGTGTACATTTATTTGTTTGTCTGTATTTAAGTCAATATATTTGTGTGCTATGTACATATGTGTTTGTGAATTTGTATATATATATATATATATATATATTGAAGTGAACGTGTGTGTGTGAGTATGTATATGTATAAATGTATTTAATATGTATGTATCTATCTTTAAGTGTGTTATGAATGTATGTTAGCTTTTGTGAATGTGTGTGTGTGTGTGTGTGTGTGTGTGTGTGTGTGTGTGTGTGTGTGTGTGTGTGTGTGTGTGTGTGTGTGTGTGTGTGTGTGTGTGAGTACACTTTGTTCTGGTTCCCTTGAGAAGCATCAGAAACAAGCAGGGAGAACATAGATTAAAGAATCTGAAAACACATCACTGTAGGAATAAATTAACATAACACAGCCCTGACAAGATCAGATAAAGTCCATTGCTAAGCTTGTGATTTCAGTGCCATCAAAATCAGATGGTACTCAGGAGATTCCTGAGGAAACAGTGAATACAGAAGACAACTAAGAGAATGGTTTAATTTCACCATCATATTGGTTTAACAAATAGCAATTGTGAATAGAAGAGAAATTATCAATGCAAACAGATGCAGAACTATCATTGTGTCTAGTAATTGACCAAACATAGATTGTCACAGAAAATTGCAGTTTAGCCTTAAAGAAGTTTTCTTTCTATTTCAGATTAATTCAGTGTAATTCCTGTTTATGAATGATTGATTCAATGCCTTTACAACAGAAAGAAATGTTAGTGAAAATATATGTTGCCCTCCTACTGAATACTATGTCTTATGGGTTTGATCTGTCATACCGTGTTAAAGAGGCTCAGAGGCCAGGCATTTATGTTGGTGACCTCGCTACAGATACAAACCTCTTGGATAAAATTACCATAAAAGACCGTAGTGCAATTTGGTTCAGTCAGCTTCACCAGAAGCAGTCTGACAGCAATTCCCAGTTGTTCAATATCAGCAAATCAGGTGAAATCTATACAGCTCAAAAATTAGATGCAGAGTCACTATGTAAATACAACACACCATGTTTTGAAATGGTGGACATTGCTGTACAGAACCAGCTTGCTTTCATCAAAATACTTGAAATGAAAATCATAATCGAAGATGTTAATGATAACTATCCTGAATTTCCCACAAGAGAGATAGTTCTTCAGTTTTCTGAAGCTGATAAGAAAGGGACAAGTAAACCAATTCCAAATGCTATTGATAGGGATGTGGGTGTTCTAAATTCCCAGATCAAATATCAGTTAAAAAAACAAGGAAATGAACCATTTATTCTATCGATTGTTAAAAAAGTGGATGGTAGTGCTAAACTTGGAATTGTTTTAGAACAAGGTGTTGATCGAGAGACAAAAGATAATTATGTTCTTCAGCTTATCGCTGAAGATGAAGGATTACCACCAAAGAGTAGTTTTCTAAATGTGAAGATATTGATTGAAGATGAAAATGATAACTCTCCACTCTTTAACCAAAATATTTACAATGTTTCTATAAATAGTAATCATCAGAAAAATATACCTATTGTACATTTAACTGCCAATGATTTAGACATTGATCAGAATGGAAATGTCTCTTATCATTTCGGTTCTAAGACATCAAAAAATGACCAAATTTATTTTAAATTAAACAAGGCCACGGGCGAAATATTTTTGCAAAAGAGTCTCCTGCAAAGAGCCAAAAAGGTTTACAAGTTGTTCGTTGAAGCTACTGATGGGGGAAATCCTCCTTTGAGTTCCACTGCCATTGTTCTAGTCTATGTCATCAACCAACAGAACAATGCCCCTGTCATAGACATGAACTTTATTTCTCGCTCTAAAGAAAATAATGCAATGGTGTCTGAAGCAATCAAAGTTGGAGGATTCATTGCATTTGTTAAAGTCACCGATGAAGATATTGGTAGAAACAGTGAAGTATCATGTGACCTTCAGCATGAAAAACTTCAGCTAAGAAGCCTTGGAAAAAACAAATACAAAATTGTTGTGAAGAATTTAATCAACAGAGAAACTGAAAGTAGTATTGAAAGCACAATAATTTGTGAAGACAAAGGATCTCCCCCTTTAAGAACTGAAAGAAAGTTTTCCATCCAAGTGAAAGATGTCAATGACATACAGCCTCAATTTACCAAAGATACTTTCAAATTTTTAACATATGAAAATGAAGAACAAAATTTTCCTGTAGGTTTTGTTAATGCTACAGATGAAGATCTTGGGTCAGGAGGTCAGCTGAGTTTTTCTTTATTTAATGAAAGAGGAATTATTTTACCATTTAAAATTTCCGATTTTGGATTTATTTCAGCAACTCAGTCTTTAGATAGAGAGCGACAAGATGTTTACAAATTTAAAGTATTAGTAAAAGACAATGGTACACCATATCTTAACAACACAGCTAATGTTGTTGTTGAAGTTATGGATAAAAATGATAATGCACCATATTTTACTTTCCCTAGTGTTAATCCTTTCAATCTAGATGTCCATTACCATCCGCAGAGTAACAGTGATATTACAACATTAAGAGCTTCTGATAGAGACAGTCATGTAAATTCCTTCCTCAGATATGAAATACTTGGAGGCAATGACAAACAGTTATTTACAGTTAACCCTTACACAGGAGTTTTGTCTTTCTCTCGTACAGTTTACCAAAACGATGCTGGATCATATAATCTAAAATTAGCAGTCAAAGATGGTGGTACTCCAGTTTTATCAGCAACAACTATACTGTCTTTGACACTAACTGTTAGCAATACAACAGCCAAAATGTACACAGCTGAAGACACAGAATCAGACAACAGAATACATATTAACTTGATGATTATTATAGTAGTAGCAGCAGTGATAGTTTCTGTTGCTATTGTAGTTTCTGTGATTGTATGCATAATACATAAAAGAAATCAGAAAGAAAGCCATTATGGTGCTGCCCAAGACTTTGTTGGTGAGAGAAGACCATCAGGATATGTTTGTGAACAAGACTCTCCAAAATATGATGTTCCTGTGGCAATTTTATCAGATCCAAAACAACAAGCAAGAAATACTCAATCAAATCTTATTAGACATGTTTGTCAACCTGATTATAATCCAGGACAGAGTTGGAAAGGATCTTCACCTCATATTCAAGTTCAAAACAGAACAGCTGACTCAAGGCAGGTAAGTACTATTAACATTTCTTTCAATTACTTTTCCTTGTTCTCGAAGTTGACTAGGTACATGTCTATTGATTGATGTAATAATACCTTTCATGTTGCTAAAAATCTGTGAGACTAGTTAAGTGACTTATCACAAATTATGAAAACTTTCATTTAATCAATTTAACCAAAGGATAATTTGTATTATTTCCCCTTTTTTTCTAAACTATAGTAATGTCTCGAATTACAAAAATCAAAATATATATATACATACAAATATATGTAGAAGTATGTACATGTAAACACAAATACACATATAAATATATGTGTGTGTGTGTATATATATATATATATATATATATATATCGTAATTTAAGATTAGGTAGGGTAAAGGCGTGAACTTGCTAGCCACCTTATTATTAGTGCAAATAATGGTAATAATACTAACTTATTTAT
>NC_068994.1:35824588-35825715 GCF_001194135.2 Octopus bimaculoides | reverse complement strand
TATATATAATATATATATATGTTGTTGTTTTTTTCGTACATTCTCCCATATATATATATATATATATATATACACAATATATGAGGTCTGATCAATAAGTATTCGGACTGTTGCCATGGTAATGAAGCTAAAGCACACGGAGTAAAGTCACTTGGCAAAGATTGATCTTGAACCCTGCTGTGCATGCACATTAAGTTTAGATGTTCTAGCTCATTTCTGCTGTTTACAGAAGTCCTTGGAAGGAAGGTGTGTAGTGTGTGATCGTCGCACTGATCATGACAGTTGTCATGGTGATACCTGCTCAGAGGCCTATGCAAAGTTGCAGAAAGAGTATGAAGAGGAGTGTAAGAGCTACACACAGATGTATGAGTGGTTCAGACGTTTCCAAGACAACCGAAAATATATTGATATTGATGAACGTTTTGGGAGGCTCACAACCAGCAGAACTGAGAAAAACATCACAGATGTGCATGCAGCTGTGAGGAGAAATCATCGAATCACCATCCATGAGTTATCAGGCAATGTGCAGATTAGTTACAGTTCAGTTCAATCCATTATCACAGAAGATTTGGGTATGGGATGTGTGTCTGCCAAGTTTGTGCCAAAATTGTTTTCAGCTGACCAAAAAGACACCCGGGTTTCGGTTACACAAGATCTCCTTGATTGTGTTGAGAACAATGAAAACTTCTTGAAAACTTTGCATGGACCTCTGAGCAGGTATCACCAAGCTTTTGGCAAAATTTGATGCAGATTCTCTGCTCAACTTTCTCTGTTATGGTTAATGCAATGATCACACACTACACACCTTCCTTCCAAATACTGCTGTAAACAATGAAAGTGAGCTAGAATGTTAACAATTAGTGCCCATGCACAGCAGAGTCCAAGATCAATCTTTTCCTAGTGACGTCACTCTGTGTATTTTAGGTTTGTTACTATGGCAAGAGTCCGGATACTTATTGATCAGACCACGTAAATTTATATAAATGTATATATGTGTATATATATATATATATATATATATATATATATATACACAATATATATATATACAACTGTATGTATATACATATACAATATATATGTATATATGTTTGACATCTCTTTGAAGGATTTCGGTCCTCACCTCT
>NC_068994.1:35821818-35824501 GCF_001194135.2 Octopus bimaculoides | reverse complement strand
TATATATATATATATATATATATATATATATATATATATATATATGGGAAAGAGGAAAGGAGTCTTCTGTTATCTTGGCCAAATTTATGAGAGCATTTGTGCTCATCAGTTAAATTAGTCCAAAAACTTGTTTGTTATACACTGAGATACAAGTATTTCAGTATCTCTTTGTGGCATTTATTTACAGGTTAATGGACTGGGCTTGTTAGAATTAAATTTCTTTGCTAGAATTGTGGTAGGATACTAGGGACACATCAGGACAATGAAACAGTGACTTTCCAACTTGTAACTTAGCACCCTATCAATTCAAGCTGTGATTGTTAACGTATACAAAACTCAATTTATTACAGTCAGGTCTGTTAATCTCAGCAATATAATATTGAAATGACTAAATATATAAGTGTGTTCCATACAACTTCTACTTCATTCCTTAATATTAAATTCAATCTTCTAGTCCCACCAATTATTATGAAGAATTGACCATCTCCCTTATATCAAGCAACTGCTCAGAGACATTACATATATCAACAGGTGTTACATTAATCCTTTCTGTCTGTTTTCTGTGGATGTAAGATAACCATGATGTAATTCAAACCTATGACACTAATTTTTATTTAGCTCAACCAACACTTCCTTCTCTTACCATTGAGTTAGTTTTAATCTATACTATAACTAAGAAAACATAAAGCATTTTATATTTATTCTTAATAATTAATGGCATGTTTTGCAACATGTGATTGGATCTGATTCTCCTGATTATCCAACTAATTATTATAATAATTAAGCCTTGAAAAATTAAATTTGTAAAATACAATAACTTTATGTGCAACAAAGAGTTGAGATGTGAGTTCTAATGTGTCAGGCAGGACCCACAGTTCTTCCATGAAGTACTTTGTCAAAAATATCAGACCTTATATCCATTTTTTAAAAAATTATGAAGTTTTTTTGTCAACTCATACCATCTTCTTCAAGTTCTATTTCTGTGACTGAAAAACCTAAAAGCAATGCTTGACATTAAAGAATTAGTTTATATATTAATAAAAAAGTTAGAATTTCAATATGATGTTTCTTTCATTTTCACCTCGCATTGAAATTCCATATTGATAAAAGAGATGTTTTCTGCCCTATAATTGGATTGCATTTGTAATGATAACTATACATTTAAAATGATAAGTCGAACTGAAACTGAATTTATATAAAACTGACAATTTTTAGCCATCTGTGTACCATACTTAATACAAATACATTGTGAAAACACAAATTAACAGCACTATTCACCTGGAAATAATATATCTTATGGACACACTGTATTTTAAAATACAAATAATACAAATATATCAGCAGCAAACAGAAATCACTCAGAATGAAGGTGAGAATGCTATGTGCATTTCAGCTTTGCTGTAGTAGATACTCACTACCAAGCACATCCTAATACTATATGTCACTACTTATATGCATAAACAATGATTGAAAAATCACTGGTGTAGCAATCAGCTTCCCAGCTGAATAAAAATCCATTATATGCAACAGAAGCAGTATTAGATTTAAATAGCCATCTGTACATTATACTTAATGCAAATACATCGAGTAAAAGCAAATTAACTGCAGTATTCGTTTGGAGATAATATTTCTTATGGATATGATATGTTTAAAAACACAAATATGTTTTATAAATTTGTATTTGAATTTTGATATTTTCGTTGTATATAGTTTTAATTTTGGAAATTAAATTTAATAAATTACTGCCACGTGATTTTGTTTCATGTAAACATCCCAGTCTCAGTTTCATTAATCATAAATTTGAAACTAAAGAAACCATGTCCCACTCCTAAATACTTCCACTTGGAAATAAACATAACCATTAAAAGTAAACCAAAGAAAGTTCTTGAACATTAAAGTCTTAACAGCATGTTGCCACTACACAAGGACATCATACACTACACATTCCAGACACATATCTGTCCATCCATATATACATACACGTATAATTCTATGCATGCATACAACGTTGTCACTTTGTTGGAGAGCAGCTTAAATGATGCAGAGGAAATGAATAAATCTCAAACAAATACATATACACACTCAAATATACATAGTTTATTCTTCCTGTTGATGAATACTGCAGGTTGTTAATGTATATTTTGAGCTCTATTTTCCTGTTTGCATCACCAAACCTTTACATACATACACCTTATTTAGGTTTTTCTAAATGTTGCACCCTATATTCATATAATATCAAAAATCCTGAATCCTACAAATAATTATTAGTATTACGTCCATAAAGAGAAAGGATTTTCTTCTCTGATTATTTTTTATATAGGTGCAAGAGTGGCTGTGTGGTAAGTGACTTGCTTACTTAGCACATGGTTCCTGGTTCAGTTCCACTGCATGGCACCTTAGACAAGTGTTTTCTACTATAGCCTTGGGCTGACCAAAGCCTTGTGAGTGGATTTGGCAGACAGAAATTGAAAGGAGCTCATTGTATATATATATATATATATATATATATATATAATCTGTAAATATTTGTAAATAATATGTGACAATTATTCAGTAGCCATTATTTACAGATAAATTCCTCTATTCACATAATATCGAGGTCGTTTTCTTTCTTTTGTTGTCTTACCTTTTCTGTCAATACATACATACATATATCTATATCTATCTATCTATATATATATAT
>NC_068994.1:35821169-35821475 GCF_001194135.2 Octopus bimaculoides | reverse complement strand
GGTACTGGCAAAGGCCACGCTCAAAATGGTGCATCTCATGTGCCACCCGCACAAGAGCCAGTCCAGGGGCACTGGCAACGATCTTACTTGGCTTGCCGGGTCTTCTCACGCACAGCACATTTCCAAAGGTCTCGGACAGTAGTTATCGCCTCGGTGAGGCCCATTGTTTGAAGGTCTTGCCTCACCACCTCAGCCCAGGTCTTCCTGGGCCTACCTCTTCCACGGGTTCCCTCAACTGTTAGGGTGTGGCACTTTTTCACGCCGCTATCCTCATCCATTCTCACCACATGTCCATACCAGCGCAAT
>NC_068994.1:35800521-35819760 GCF_001194135.2 Octopus bimaculoides | reverse complement strand
GTATATATTTTATATATTCATATATTGTATATACATATATAAATATACATACAACATATACAAATAAACATACACACATATATGCACACATACATATATTTATATATACACTTACACACAAACACACATTTATCATATATTTATTTATATGTCCTTATATCTATATCTTAATGTATCTTTTTATCTATTTCTATATTTTCTTGGCTGTCTCAGACTTGCTGTGCATCCATACATCTGCGTTTATATCTATTTTTGAAACATTATATCTCCCTTGATCTATCAAGTAGATTTTATCTGTCTATCCACCCATCTTTCTCTTTGTCTCTCTATCTGTCTGTATATCCAAATATCTGGACATGTGTCTTCTGTCCAGAAATATATACATCACATGCATACTTGCCTCTCATTTATGTGCAAAGGAATGTATAGAAGCATAATCAAGTACTGCAAAAGCATTTTTGTTACCACTTTGCCAATAATAATGATAATAATAATAATGATAATGATAATCCTTTCTACTAAAGGCACAAGCCTGAAATCTAGCAGGAGGGGACTAGTCAATTGCATAGACTCCAGTGTTTCACTGGTACTTAATTTATCAACCGCAAAAGGAGGAAAGGCAAAAGTGACCTCAGCGGAATTTGAACTCAGAATATAGTGGCAGACAAAATACCATTAAGCATTGCACCTAGCATGCTAACAATTCTGCCAGCTTGCTGCTTTAATGATAATATCAATAATAATCATAATAATAATAATAGTAATAATAATAATCTTGGTACAAGGCCAGCAACTTCTGAGAAGTAAGTTGATTGCATCAACCCCAGTGTCCAGGTAGTACTTGTTTTATCAATCCCTGAAAAGATGAGAGTCAAAGATGACCTCAGCAGAATTTGAACTCAAAATGTAAAGATGAAAGAAATGCACTAAGCATTTTGCCTAGCACACTACCGATTTTGCCAGTTCACTGCCTTAAATGATAATAATATTGGTTTCAAATTTTGGCACAAAACCAGTAAGTTTGCAGAGTGGGGTAAGTCAATTACATCGACTGCAGTGCTCAACTGTTACTTATTTTATCAACTCCGAAAGGATGAAAGGCAAACTCAGACCCAGTGGCATCTTAACTTAGAATATCAAGACAAACAAAATCTCATTGACGATTCTGCCAGCTTGCTACCTTAAATAATAACAATAATACTAATAATTATGGTTTCAAATTTTGGCACATGGCCAGCAATTTAAGGAGAGGGGTTAAGCTGAGTACATCAGTCCCAGTATTCAACTGGTACTTATTTTAATGACCCTGAAAGGATGAAAAGCAAAGTCGATTTTGGCAGAATTAATAATAATAATAATTCTTTCTGCTATAGGCATAAGTCATGAAATCTTCAGGGAGGGGTTTAGTTAATCTCATCGACCCCAGTACTCAACTGGTACTTATTTTATTGACTGTGAAATGATGAAAGGCAAAGTTGACTTTTGCAGAATTTGATAGATGAAAAGCTGCTTAATATTTCAGCTGGTGCGTTAACAATGGTTTCAAACTTTCAGCATGAAGCTAATAATTCTGTGGGGAGAGGTGTTAGTAGATTACACCAACTCCAAAAAGAAGAAAGGCGAAGTTGACCTCAGCAGAATTTGAACTCAGAATATAAAGAGCCAAAATAAATGCCACTAAGCATTTTCTCCAATGCCCCATGGGATTCTGCCAGCAAGTAGCAGCCTGATGGTGATGATGACAATGGTAGTGGTTTTTGGTGGTGATGGTGTTAGTGTTGGTGGTGGTTGTGGTGGTGGGGAAGATTTCTGACATTGGCACATAGCTGCAATAAATTTTTGAGGAGGTAAGGGGGTGTTTCTGATTAAATTGATTGCAGTACTTGAATAATATTTCATTTTATCGATCCCTAAAAGGATGAAAGATAAAGCTGATCCCATTGAGATCAAAACTTACAATGTTTAGGGACTTAACAAAATATCACAAATGCATTATAGACGACACTCTAATGAGTTCTGCTAATAATAATAATACTACTACTACTGCTTATAATAATAATAATAATAATAATAATAATAATAATATTGATAATAATGATGATGATGATGATGATGATGATGATGATGATGATGATGATATCTGTTATTTGCCACAGTGGTATTAGATCAGGGAGACATTACAAGAACAAGATTACAATTTGTGTGATGGGGTTTACATAAAAGATAAGGGAAAGAAAGGGTGAAGAAGTTGAAATGGGCTAAAAGAAAGCCTAAGAGAAAGAAAAAGAAAGAAAGAAAAGAAAGAAAACATGTCTATCGTGCAATCCTCCTAAAACAAGAGAACCTATTAATAATAATAATAATAATAATAATAATAATAATGGTTTCAGATTTTGGCATAATTTCAAGAGAAGTTGATTACATCAAGCCCAGTGCACAGCTGGTACTTATTTCATTGGTCCCCTTATAATAAAAGAATGCTTTCTAATCAATGTGTCAACACCAATAGACAACAATGTTTCTCTGAAAGAAATGGAAAGACTTTCAAAATACAAAGTTCTGGAAATAGAGGTAACTTGAATGTGGAGTCTAAAAACAGAAACAATTCCTATCACAGTAGGTGTATTAGATATGATAAAGAAATATTCAGACAGATACATAACAAAACACCAGGACTAACAAGTATATAAAACATACAGAAAATAGCACTACTAGGCACTGCACACATCTTACATAAAACACTTTCAATACAGTAAAAATAAGATCATCACAACAAACCACAGCACATACTCAAGGCACACAGAGCTAGGCTTGGTAGTGCAGTGAAAGCATGTGATAAAAATAAGACTACTGAATAATAATAACAACATTAATGATTTCTTATATTTGCCACCAGGATGGTGGATGAGGTGACATCATATGGACAGGTTTCAAAAAGTGTAGGTTTTACATTGAAATCAACTAAACAAAGGAAAGAAAGTAAAGAAGAATTCTTATATTCCTTTATTTTTTTTTGGCCATGTCGGAGCACCACCTTTAGTTGAACAAATCAACCCCAGGACCCATTCTTTGTAAGCGTAATAGTTATTATATCGGTCTCTCTTGCCGAACTGCTAAGTTATGGGGATATAAACACACCAACATTGGTTGTCGGTTGCCAAGCGATGGTGGGGGTACAAACACACACTCACAAATATATATATATATATATATATATATATATATATATATATGTATATATATATATGATGGGCTTCTTTAGTTTCTACCTACCAAATCTACTCACAAGGCTTTGGTCAGCCTGTGGCTATAGCAGAAGACACTTGCCCAAGGTGCCATGCAATGGGACTGAACCCAGAACCATGAGGTTGAGAAGCAAGCTTCTTACCACACAGCCATGCCTTTATAAGATTCTATAAGATCTCCAGAGTTATCAAGCAGCAATCAAGGAACACCACAGATCCAGATTACTCTGGCTACCAAGGGTAAACGTCCTTTTCCTAGCACACATGTAGGCCTATATGGAAGCAGTGGCTTTCTTCTCACCCTCACCTTGTCATTAAGTGGAACTTGTAAAAGATGATGTGGTCTTGGTCACAGCAGAAAGTGCTTGTCTTCAGTTTTTTTTTCAGTTCCATCTACAGTATGTCCTTTGTCATAACCACAAAAAAGAAAAAAAAACACTATCTGTTCTTCTTTTTCACTAAGGAAAGCAGCAGAATGGTTATCATAATGGGATCAGCTGACAACTGACAACTGCTGCCCTTCAACAAAAAATCCAAAAGTCTTCAGTATACATATACAGAAGAAATGTATGCAGAATGGTTTCATTGCTCTGCCTGCTTGGCAGACAGGCCAAGCTGACATTACTTTTAGTATCTCCATACTAGAGTTTATCATGTACTGGCAATGACCACCCCTCCCCCAGTAGCATTAACAGGCATGAGATATCTAGAATTTAACTATATACTCCCTAGGCTAAAGGTCCTACAAAGGACCAACCAGTCCATTCTTACTGATTCCCAGAATATTCTCCTAGAACAGCATCACTCTTCTCAATTACTAGTCTTCTAGAGAATGCTAATATAGAAGTTCCATCAGTCATTTAATCTGACTAATAAACGATTGTGAATGACTGACAGCATTCCAGAAGTCAAGAGTTCAGTTCTAGTTATCTCTTGACTTTCAACACTGCAGGTCTATTAAAGAAACACAGGTAGGAAAAAATCCTACCTGATGAAAAAACAAAAGCCACAAATATAGATATTTCATTAAAACTTGCTTGCCTAGTTTTCTTCATAACCACCTGATCAACTGAAGTAGACTTCAGCAACTTCAATGAGGGAGTCTTTTCATTCTATACATGATTGCATGATCTAGGAGCGGACCGAAATGGGGGCCTGAGGGGCACATGCCACCCCTCAAGAAAAAAAGTGCACCCCTCTAAGTAATGTTATTATGCCCTTTTCTCCTGAAATCGTATTCCCTTCTGACTTTGTGCCCTCCCCTCGAAAAATTCCTGTGATCTGCTGGAAATAGCTGCCCTATCTCCCTCATTCTTATACCACTCTCTGCTTAGTGTCTTAAAAAAACAAAGGACATTTTTGGATAATGTTGTTGAGGCAGGGTTACACTATTGCTAAAAAAAAAAAAATGTGATAGTCATGATTGGTATGTCATATGATCATAAGTCTGTTCAGTTGAGTTTCACCTGGGTTTAAATGACAACAGCTATGACTGCAACAGTAACAACAACAATGACACCAACTATATCTTTTACTCATACTTGTTTCAGTCTGCCAGAGCATGTCTTGGAGAATTTTAGTTGAACAACTCAACGCTAATACTTATTTTTTTAATTTTAAGTCTAGTACTTATTCTATCAGTCTCTTTTGCCAAACTGCTAAGTAAACACACCAACACCAGCTGGCAAGTAGTGAACAGAGACAAACACAGACACATACATACACACACATATATACAGAATAAGAATACATATACATATATATATTATAAAGGCTTCTTTCAGTTTCCGTCTACTAAACCCACTTTCAAGGCTTTGCTCAACCTGATGTTATAGTAGAAAACACTTGCCCATGGTGCCACACAATGGGACTGAACTTGGAACCATGTGGTTGGGTAGCAAACTTCTAACCACACATCCATGCTTGTTCCTATAATATAGATTTCAAATATGAAATGACTATTTTCATATCGTTGGAAACAAAGAAAATTTCTTTCTTCCAAATCTTTATACTGACCGTTTATTTTACATAATGGCCAATACCAATCATTTATTGTTCATATAATAGCCACTAGGAAATGAGTTAGATGGAAATAAAAATCATTGAAGAGTGTTAAACTAGCTGTGTTTTTGTAACAGAGTTGTGAACATTTGGCTTATGTGAATCTCTATCATTCTTAAACTTCATTTATTGCGTAAATTTATAGATGTGTCTATCTGTGTATGTGTGATTGTGCTTGTGTATGCATGTACAGTAGTATGGTGTGTTTGTGTAAGTATGTATTGCAGTGTGTGTGTCTTTTCATTTGTATATGTATGTGCTTATGTATAGCAGTATGTCTATTCTTGTGTATGTATGCAAAGTAGGTATGTATGTGTGTATGTATTTGTGTTTTTATATGTATTCTTGCATACATGTATATATGTATGTATGTATGTATGTATGTATGTGTGGGTTTGTGTATGTATGTCTGTATGTATTACGTATGTATGAATGCGTGCATGACAGTATGTATGTATGTATGTATGTGTATGTATGTATGTATATATGTACGTGTGAATCTATGTGTGTAGGCATGTGTATGTTCGTGTTTCTCAATGCCTATATGACAGAATGGGTGTATTTGTGCATATGTATGTGTGTATATGTGGGCGGATTGAGTTATATATATATATATATATATATATATATACTGTATGTGATTGTGTGGATTTCCATTGTTGTAGTTCTTAATGTTGTAGTTTTTATCATTATTATCTGCTGTCAAGCAAGAAGAGTCACTGATTTAACTATTTATGAGGTTCATCATCTAACACACATACATATGTTTATGTGTATATATATGAGTGTAATATATATATATATGTGGATGTATGAATATATATGCATGCTTGTGTGTCTGTATGTGTTAATGTGTGTGTGTGTGTGTGTGTTTGTGTGTCTGCATATATAAGTTAATGGTGTTGTTTTGCTCCAAGTCAGGCCTGATCAAGTAAACCTATGATCAAAGCATCCCAACCATGCCCATTCCAACTTTTTCCTATGCATAGAGAACTCAGGATCAAATATCAAACATGTCATTTATTGATATAGTCAGTTGATTTGAGGAATATTTAACTACTATTTCTGGCAAATTTAACGACTGCATAAAGGTTCCCTTGTTGACTCTATATTTAAATGAATGGCAATTGCTTGGCATGAGATACAGTTTTACATTGTAATATTAGTTTTCATACTTAAGGTGGTGAGCTGCAGAATCACAAGTATGCTGGGAAAAATGCTTAGTGGTATTTCATCTGTCTTTATGTTCTGAGTTCAAATTCTACCAAGGTTGACTTTGCTTTTCATCATTTTGGGGCTGATAAAATAAGAACCAGTTGAGAACTGGGGTCAATATAATCGACTTTCCCCTCTCACTAAATTGCTGGCCTTTTGCAGAAATTTGAAACCACTGTTAGTTTCATACATGAATGCAAATACAATTTTCATAGATATCTGTAACTAAATGGAATTTACACCCCCAAAATAGCACTTGTATTTACATTAATAACCCCAGTGGAATAAAAGAAATGTACCCACACAATAATACTTATATTTAATGGTCCCATAGGGAAAAGAGACCAAGTTTATCTTAGTGGTGAGATTAGGTACACAAAATAAACAGTTACGTAGCTAAATATAACAAATTGTTTATTTTAGTGCTCTTTTATGTCTATGTAACTTAACATCCATTTATTAATGCACTACAAGGATTTCATCATCATTATCATCATTATTTTAATAACCTCTTTTTAATGAACTCTTTTTCCATGCTTGCATGGGTCAGACAAAGGTTTTCCGAGGCATATTTTTTATGGCTAGGTGCCCTTCCTTCACCAATGAAGGTAATATTTTCCCATAGTCAGATATGTTTCTACAGAATATTGCAAATGAATGACAGGTTTCCAATATCATGCAATGTTAAGACAAGAAGACACACACACACACAAAAATACACACATTCACACACATGGGCTTCCTTCTGTTTCCATCTACCAAATCCACTCACAAGTGTTTGGTTATCCAGGATTATTGTAGAACACACTTGCCCAAGATGGGACTGAACCTGAAGTCATGTGGTTGGGAAGCAAACTTCTTAACTGCACAACCAAGCACTTATATTTCCCTTTGTTAAATCTCCATGCTGATTTTTATGTTGCTAGAATTTGATTAAGGTTTTATATTTAATTTTCAAACTATAATACGTTCAAGATTGACTTTATAAAAACATCAAAAAATTAATTTTTTTTTATACCTCTATAATTTTTGCTGTTGTTCTGTAAAGGACAGATAGACCAAATAGAGGGCCACTGACTATCTAACAATGAGACAGTGACATAGGAATCTCAGATTTGTGTCTGCCATGCTGTAAAACCAGTAAGAGTGAACATCCTGTAGCATTTATTAAAGCATATTTCTTGGAGAAAGTATACTCTAACTATTGTCATCTCCCCGAACCCCCAGTAGTATAAATGGACAGCCAATCTGAACTGAGCAGTCTTGGGAAAGTAACCAGACAAGGAGAAGGTCGACTCTCAGCATAAACACTCTCTACCAGTGAATACCAGCAAAGAGGCAAAGGCTGAAGGAGTCAACCCCAACAGTAAATCAGGTTAAAGGAGAACTTATAGTCTACTGATCCTATTAATCCCAAACAGAGCTTTAAGACCAAATAAATGGAAGAGGAGTAGTGGTTAGGTCTGAGACCCTCCATTGACAATCATACTGATGGGAGTATTCATTCATGTACTTATATTCATTTCAGTTATGCACAGGTTAACATAATGTAGTAAGCAAAAATAAATTTTTAATTAAATTAAATTATACATCTGTAATGAAAACTTTCAAAAATTAGTGTTAATGATAGCTCTTTGTCAAGAAAGACAGGGGTAATGTTTCTGGAATTAAAAATTTGGCACTGAGTCAGATCTTTGATTGGTATGGTGGAGGCCTCCATCAGTCTAAGACAACCATTCATATATATATATGTATGTATGTACAAACCTGAGCAAAATTTTTTTTAAGGAAGACTGCAAATCTCCCTCCTCCATGCCACATGATGTTTATCCAAGAGGTCTGCCAACTTTAGTCAATATAGCTTGGCCAATATACACTCAGAATGCAAAGGATTGAAACAGATACTGCACAGTATCTATTGACTCCAAAGAATAACAGGTAAAGTTGATCACTGTGGCATTTAAAACTAGAATGTAGAAGGTCAAAACAAATACCATGAGGTATATTATCCATGGCCTAGCAAGTCTGCCAGTTCACCATGTGGTAATGACTTTAGTTTTGTAATAATACAAAGTTACTATAGTTAACTCTCTTATATAGTCTGTAACTAAGAATGCTCATAAATTTAAGGATTTTTTTGTTTTGTGTGTTCAATATAAAAAAATGCAGCAAGCTGATAGAAACGTTAACATACCGGGCGAAATGCTTAGCAGTATTTCATCTGTCTTTACATTCTGAGTTCAAATTCCAGCAAAGTCAACTTTGCCTTTCATCCCTCCAGGATGGGGTCGATCTAATCAACTGGCCTCCTTCCCCCAAAATTTTGGGCCTTGTGCCTAGAGTAGAAAAGAATATAAAAGAACATTTAGAAATTCAATGATAACTAAAAATGCTGCCTATCCAACAATATAATGGTTTCAAATTTTGGTACAAGGCCAGCAATTTGGTGGGTGGGGAGGTGTAGCCAATTACATCAACCCCAATACTTGGCCAGTACTTTATTTTATTGGCTCCAAAAGGATGAAAAGCTAAGATGACCTTAATGAGATTTGAACTTGAAATGTAAAGCCAAAAGAAATGCCATTAAGCATTTGGTCCAGCACACTAACAATGCTGCCAGTTTGCCACCTTATCTGATTGTATAATAAATAGATAGCGAGTTAGATTGAGAGATATTGTGGGAAGAGTTAGAAAGTAAGAGAGAAATAGAGAGTCAGAGATGAAATCATCTTTATAAATATTAAGTTTCATTGCCAGAAAGCATCTGTATATCTGTATCATTAAATCTACCTCTGTCACTTAGAACTGAAGATAATCTAATAGTATGTGCTATGTTCTGGGTAATTGTTTTAAGTACTTTTATATTTACGAGTAGACATGGATGTTCTTTTGGCACTTCTAGCCTTCACCCAGCAGAACATCCAGGATATGACAGCTGGAAGGAGAGAAAGCTGCACCAGCACTTGGCTTGGGTTCATTTTAACTGAGTAAATTGAAACAAGATGAAATAAATTGCGTTGCTGAATGCACAACATACTAACCCAATCTAGGAATGGAATCCTTGAATTTAGGATCATGAATTCAATACCCTAACCACTGAGTCACATTTATTTCATTATAATCATCATTAAGGTTTTATGTCTGCTTTCATGCTGGTATGGGCTGGGCAGATTGCCACTGTTTAAGTCAGTTCTTACTGGGAGTAAGTGCCCTTCTAGTAGTATTGGAGGACCATATCTTGCCTGTACATTTCATTTTTGGCTGTTTCCATGGTTGGATTCTCATCCTAACATCAGCAAATTAAAGTGTTATAGGTGCACTTTATCATGGTACCAGTGCTAGAGAAGTTGTCATCCTCATCAAGACAGGACTAAAAATTTCTCTTGATGTTGTTTTCTCTGTTTATCCTACAACCACTTTATAAAGTGTACTGGGTGTATTTTATTGTGGCACCATTGCTAGTGAGGTTGTCTTGTACCCTGCAAAACATAAGAGTCCTCCCTGCTCAATGTTATTACTGCTGTAGAGTTATACATATTTATATTAATAATGCTAAATCTTTATAGTCTTGCATCTGTATGGCCACACATCTGGATAGTTCAACATCTTTATTATTTGGCTTATGTTACTTGAGCACTTATCTGTTTCATTACCGGTTGATGACTTCAAAAACAGACAAAATATATTACAAGTCACAGATTCATGCCTTATGAATTTTGATATTAAAAAAGAAAAAAGCAGACTAAAGCTTTTTCATTCTTGTTACATCTGATGGAATTCCTTGAAAAATTCCACTTTAGACTATACCTTTTCATTCTTATTAACATAATTGCCAGGCTGTGTGTAACCATGTGTGTAACCATGTGTGTATTTGAATCTTTGTTTATGTGTACCATAAATATCATCCCTCACAACCATGACCTAGCAGTATGTACAGTGCTGTCATTCATTGTTTTATATGCTTATACAGTCACAAAGGACGTCCATGACCCTAAGATGTTCCTTGCCCAGTAATTGCAGACCTCAATGGTTATTGCATGAAATGAAAACCTTCCTGTCACTACTGGGCATCTTAAAATTTGGAGCCAAGTTAGATCTTTGGTTGGTATGATGGAGCCCTCCATCTGTCTGAGGTGATCATTCATCTATGCATGTATGTGCTAATCTGGGCAAACTTTTTAAAGAAAGACTGACAGTCACCCATGAATGCCAACTGATATTTATATAAGAGAAGCTCTACCAGCTTGGGCCAATACAGCTTGGAATCATTGTCATAGCTGCTACTGTCAGAATGCAAAGAGCTGGAGTTCTTTGTCACAGTTATTCTGTGTGAAGTTTATTTTAAAATATTCACAACAGATAAGGAAACTAGAGTTGCTTTGATTCTATCTCCACCTTATTTCTATTGAAATAATTTGTCTATGTGATTCAGTTAACTTTGAAAATAATCAAAAATTTGGAAAGACTTTGTAAAGCAATTAATTTACTTCATTATAAAGCTGGTGTTTGGAACATAACAGAAAGTCCTTACATGAAGTGATGATGGAAGGTTTCAATTTAAATATCTTGTTTTCCTGTTTTAGTCAGCATGACAAGCATGCTGCGTATACCATTAATTATAGAATTTGTATGGCAGTGTTCTATCAAACCTGAGGTCAATGCTACTTACAGATATATTGTGGATATTGAGGTTAACTCCTTCCAATACAAGTGGTAATAAGAAAATTCAGTTGAGGTTATGTGTAATCTTTTACTTGAAGAAGCCTGAAGGACACCAGTATCAATCAATTAAATTACTCCCAGCATTTGACTGGTATTTTAAATATAAGCACTTTAAACACTTTGTTACTATACTTCTGTTAACATATACTGCTTTTGTTTTATTAAATTTTGCAAATAGTAAAGAATTTAGTAAGTGACTGTCAGTAAGATGGTTTTGAACATAAATTAATATGAGCTTCTAATGGAAGGCTTTAACTTAGATCATTTTAAAACAATGAATCTGTATCGTAGAACTAGGAGTTTCAGTTGGATTGGTATCAAAAGGGTTAAAGTGAAAGACTTTTATATGAAAATACTTAAAGACTGGCTGGTGTCAAAATGGTTAAAATGCTCTCAAACAGAAATGGAGAAATCTCATAATTAGTATAAAAATAAATAATTGGTTTGCTGGGCACAAGTGAAATGTCTAGTAAAATGGCTTTTACAAGGAATATAAGAAAAAAATGGATTGTTGATTTGGTTACCTAGAAACTTACTTGTGTTCTACAGTGCCATGCTTGATTAAGTTCTTCATTAATCACCTCATCAATTCTTATTACTTTTCACACTGATGTTGTTTTCTATACACTAGAAACATCAACCCTGTCTAACATATGGCTTCTATTTTAACTCTACACCTTTTGGCTTTCTTTAACATTATTGTTTTCTCCTTTGATCATATATTTGCAATGTTTTTAAATTCTGGTCATTAAGAATCAATATTTTAACCCTTTGGCAGCCTTTCTGTAATGTTAACTACACAATTTTTAATGTATGCAATTGTCCTGTAGGCTTTAATTCATTCATTCATCTATCATCATCACCACCACCAAAACCACCACCACCATCATCATCATTTAATGTCTATTGTCCATACTGGCATGGGTTAAATCACTTGACCAAATCCAACATGCTGCAGGGCTGCATTGAACTCCAGTGTTAGCTTCAGCATGGTTGACATACTCTCTAAAAATATTTGTACATTATAATAAAATAATTACGGAGATGTACTTGCATGGCAAGTGACCTGATCTGAGATCATGTGCTGAAACGAAAACAATTGCAGTGTGGAAGGTGTTTATAAGCCATTTAAGAAACACAAAAACTGTTAGATTCACTTCAACATTTGAATTTAATTTGCCAAAATATTTTTGTCACTTTGAGACCGTGACCTGTTCACTGACAAAATTCTGTGCTGCATCTGAGAAAGTAACAGTTAGTTCATGATATGTATGTATGTATGTATGTATGTGTGTGTGTGTGTGTGCGTGTGTGTGTGTGTGTATGTATGTATGTATGTGTACATGTATGTGCGTATGCATGCCTATATGCATGTATGTATGTATGTATGTAAGTATGTACTTATGTATGTACGTGAGTATTTATAAGTGTGTAGACCTGTGTGTGTGTATGTGTACATGTGAATGTATGTTTATGTACTGATATGTATCTGTTCAAGTTGTATACAATTGTTACTTTGTTGAAGGTTGTATACACACACACATATACATACATACATATACATATACACATACATATAGACACACACACACACATATGTGTGTGTGTGTGTGCATTTGTCCCTCTCACCACCGTCTAACGGTGAATGGATAAAATACTGTTAATTCTTAAATGCTGTCTTATGATATTTTTACCAAAGACTATAACTTTAATCTTAGTCTTTTATTATAATTCTGTTCACACACAAGGATACTTTATATGAATATGAGTTAACCCTAGTAATTCAAAAATACTTTATTTTATTACCTCTAAAAGGATGAAAGGTAAATTTGATCTCTGCAAGATTTGAACTCACAATGCAAAGGACTGAAACTAAAATATTACAATGCATTTTGTTTGGTGCTCTAACAATTTAAGTTAAACAATAATGCATATTTGAATCATCATCGCAATCCAATAGCTGCTGTTAACCTTTGTCATTGCCTTCACCACCATCTCTTCTTCTTCATCCTTTACCTCCTCTTCCTCACTCATTTTTAAGATGGTGGGGATGTAATATGTGGAAGATTTAGCCACTAATTCTCACAAGTCGATCAACCATATGGAGTCTACCCCACCACCACCACTTCCCGATACTCTCATCACATTGTAAAACTCATAATTTCAATAAAACAACCTAATAATGATTGTAGTATTATACTATTATGTAGAATAAATGGTAATTGATTATTACTTTATTTCTTCATATTGAATATTACACCATTGTTTAGTAAAGTTCACTTGGTCCACCAACATAGTACTCAGTATGGAGCGGGGAAAGACATCACAATATATTGAAGCTTAACTGATAGTTTATTTGCTTCTTTTTTTTTTTCCTAAAGCACTTCTCTTTTCCACTGCTATATTCTCAAAGTCTTCCGTATATAAGCATTGGCCATTTCTGGAGAACGAAAGACAATTACAATATGTTTGAGTCCCAGTGGTCTTAGTTTTAGTCTTTTATTGAGATTCTATTCACATCCAGGCATGGCTGTCTAGTAAGAAGTTTCCTTCCCAGCTATATGATTCTGAGTTCAGTCCCACAGCTTGGCACTTTGGGCATATATATTGTACAATAGTCCCAGGCTGCCAAAGCCTTGTGAGTAGATTTTTGTAGACAAAAACTAAAAGAAGTCCATCATAAACACACACACACACACACATTATTATTATTAAGATGGTGAGCTAGCAGAATCATTAGCATGCTGGACAAAATGCTTAGCAACATTTCATCTGTCTTTACATTCTAAATTCAAATTCTGCTGAGATCAACTTTGCTTTTCAGCCTTCCAGGGTCAATAAAATAAGTACCAGTTGCGAACTCGGGTTGATTTAAGCAAATTACCCCTCCCCCAAAATTTCTGTTCTTGTACCAAAATTTGAAATAATAATAATAATTATTATCATTATCATTATAATCATTATTATTATTAGTCAACTATGTTAAACATAAATATATCTATATATTCTTCTGAATTGTTGTGTTCAATCCCACTGTGTGTCACTCTGGGCCAGTATCTTGTACTATAGCCCTTGGACAACCAATGCCCTCTAAGTGAATTTGGGAGATGGAATCTGTATGGAAGCCCTTTGTACACGTACATAAATGCTTAAATAAATACATAAATAAAGGTTACAACTTTAAGGCTGAAACATAGAATAATAGAACAATATATATATTTATGCCCCAATATCTTAGTAGTTTGGCAATAGAGAGCAATAAGCACCAAATGTAAAAATATTAGTACTGGGGTTGATTTGGTTGACTAAAACCCTTCAAAGAAGTGCCCCCACCATGGTTGCAATCCAATAGCCGAAAAGATTAGAAAGAAAATGACAAAATAATAAATAGCTTCTAATTTAAGTATAAGAACAGCAATTTTGATGTTATCTTCTATTAATGTATTCATAAAATTCTACAAAAACAGCTGTCATAAATTTTAAATACCATTTATGTTTAGTTTTTATACCTATGCCACATCAAGGTTTAAATTAGATTTGCTATTTGCATATGTACACTATCCTACCAACACTTGAGGCCTTCAATGTTGTTTATCTCAGTGTGAGCTCTATGTTATTATACCTAGACATTTTTTGCATCCTATATGTTGATGTGCCTAAATTCTAATGAATCCTTACAACTAAATTATATAATTATATACATACATACACACACACACATATAAATATATAGTATAATGTAATTATATATATATATATATATATATATATATGTAAGGCAGATGTTAAACGATGATGGTATATATTATATATATTATAATATAGTTATATATATCTCATATATATAATACATGCACACACACACATATACACACATTTATACACATATATACACATACATTCATTCATATGTGTGTGTGTGTGTGTATGTGTGTGTCTGTCTGTGTGTTTGTGTGTATAAAGATATAGATACATTGTAAAGTATATTAATATTTAATGAGCTGTCTGTGAAATATCTTTGTTTTCTTTTATGAACCAAGAAACTGTTAAGGGGAAAATCTTATTTGAGCTTCTTCTTTCAGTATTTTGATTGAATGTTTTCAGCATCTTCTTTTGCTCATAACTACATTAGCATCAGCCTTATCTACTGGAAGGATTATGGAACTGCTATCCTATTAAAGGGTTTGCTTTGGATTATCTATTTCTCTTGAAGTGCTAAAGGTTTGCAGATGCGTATATATGTAAGTGTGTCTGTGTTAGTATATATGTGCATACGTGTGTGTGTGCTGTATATGTTTTTTGTATGTATTTGAGGTTTGTGTGCTTATGTAAAGTCATGGCATAGTGGTTAAGATATCTGCTTCACAATCATGCAGTTCCAGGTTCAATCCCATAGCATGGCAGTCTAGAGAAATGTTTTTACCATAAACTCAGATTGACTGTAGCCTTGTGACTGAAATTGGAAAAATGGAAACTATGTTGGAATCTGGGCAGATGGATTTTCAAAAAACAAAGGCCAAATGGCCCATAGACTCATATATATGGTATAATCAATAGAGCAAACAGTTTGCTATCCAAATTTTACCATATGGAATGATATAGAAAAATTCAAAATTTAGCATTCTTGATATAATGTCACAGTCTTTTCTAGGAGAAAATTCTGTACACTTCACAAACAAATATTGATTTCAAATGTTGGTGCAAGACCAGCAATTTCTAGGCGGGTAAAATGATTACATCAACACCAGTAATCACCTGATAATTATTTTATTGACCCCCAAAAGTGAATGAAAGGTACAGTCAAGCTTGATAGAATTTGAACTCAGAATGTAAAGACAGATGCAATGCCACTAGGTGTTATGTCTGGCATGCTAAAGGTTCTGGCAAGTCACCGCCTTACTCCAGAAAGAAACTATGTTTTCAAATTTTGGCACAAGGCCAACAATTTTAAGGTAAGATGTAAGTCAATTACATTGACCCCAGTACTCAACTGGTACTTATTTTATCGACCCCCCACCCACCCACTAAATGGATGAAAGGCAAAGTTGGCCTCGGCAGAATTTGAACTCAGAATGTAAAGGACGGATGAAATATCACTAAGCGTTTTGTCTGGCATGCTAACTATTCTGCCTGCTTGCTGTCCTTCACTCCACGAAAGAAATATTGATTTCAAATATTCATACAAGGCTAGCAAGTCTGGGGGAGGGGGTGTTTCAGTCATTTGACTGCAGCCATGCTGGAGCACCGCCTTTAGTTGAGCAAATCGACCCCAGAACTTCTTCTTTGTAAGCCTAGTACTTATTCTATTGGTCTCTTTTGCCGAACTGCTAAGTTACGGGGACGTAAACACACCAGCATCAGTTGTCAAGCAATGTTGTGGGGGGGACAAACACACATATATATATACATATACATATATACGATGGGCTTCTTTCAGTTTCTGTCTACCAAATCTACTCACAAGGATTTTGTGGGCCTGAGGCTATAGTAGAAGACACTTGCCCAAGTTGCCACGCAGTGGAACTGAATCCGGAACCATGTAGTTGGTAAGCAAGCTACTTAACACACAGCCACTCTTGCATTTAAGTTATTGAGAATATGGAGGGAATGCCTGTGCAACATGGGTGGAACAAGTACTATACATGGTATGTTTATTTGAAAGCAAAAACTTTTTTACTGATGTTTACATTCTTGATCTTTTCAATCATTGGATTTTATTTGTTTTTATCTCACACGCATACAAATACACTCTCTTTCTCTCTCTCTCACACACACACACACTACTTCTCCAGCCATCTCTCTGTCTATCTATCCATCTATCAGTCTGTCCATCCATCCATCTGTCCATCCATCCATCCATCAGTCTGTCGATCTATCCGTCCGTCCATCTATCTATGTATCTATCTATCTATGTATGTATCTATCTATCTATCTATCTATCCAGCCATCTATCAGTCTATCTATTTATCCGTCTATCTCTCTGTGTATCTATCCGTCTATCTATCTGTCTGTCTGTCTATCCGTCTATCTATCTATCTGTCAATTTATCCGTCTATCTATCTGTTTGTCTATCTGTCTATGTATCCATCTATCTATCTATCTATCCATCTATCTATTTGTTTGTCTATCCTTCTATCTATCCATCTATGTATCCATCTATCTTTCTATATATCCGTCTATCTCTCCATCTATCTATCTGTCTGTCTGATTGATTTTCCATCCCTCTGCCACTCATTCTCATACACACCAAGATAACTGTAACAATGATTAATTCATTTGACCAAAACTATATACCCCTACAATGCTAACCACATGTAATATATAAATCCTGAGAAATCAAAGCTGTCATCCACTGACTGACTTCACCTTTTCTTCTGCCTGTCCCTGCTGAAGTTACCATCACTAGAGATTTTGATTTAAAGTTTTCCCTCATAGCAGAGAGCCACTGAACTTGTTAAACTTGCACAGATTCTCAAGCGGGTATTAACATCATTAGCATTGGGTTTATGATAGATTTTCAACCTTCAACAAAATGATAGATCATCTAATCAGCTTATGGTAAGAATATAGATTTGAGTGTCTTTACAAGATCTAATATAGAAGATTGGATATACATTTTCTTTTCCAAGTAATCAATCACTAAGGGATTTTAATAATTATTGTGTCCCTACTCTTATAGAGAGTGAATGAAAGGGTCAACATAATTAAAGGATTGGAGAAATTTCAATCATGGGAGTACAACAAAATTCTATACATTTATTTTGTTTAAGAAAATTCCAAAAAATTCAACATTTTCAAAATTCAAAATAATAATAAATAGATAAATAGAAACATTTTTTAAATAAAGATTTTTATGAAATATCAATTTTCCTGTTCTAGAACTTTTAATCAATATTATATATTTTTACATTTGATTTTTTTTTCATAAGGGTGGATACTTTATCATTAACTCTTTTAGGATGTTCAACTGTCAAAGGATTTATTATTTTTTTTTTTTTTTGGAAAGGTTTAAAGAGCCATATTTATAAAATAAATACCATGTGTCTAAATGACAGCAAAACGTAATTTTTTTAATAGTACAGGAGTAAAGGTGAAATACAAAGAAAGTGTGAGTCAATAGAATTAGATACATCCTTAATATATTCCTTGTGTATATGCATATATGTGTGTGCATGTATAAAGGACACACACATGCATGTATGCATGTATGTACAAACATTTATATGTAAATATATTTATATATTATAAATATATATATATATATGTACATATATATGTATATTTGTGTGTATGTAGGTATGAATGTATGTATGCATGCATTCGCATACATACATGCATGTCTGTATGTTCATATGCGTATGTGAATATAAATTTAATGCAACTGGTTGCTGCCAGAGATGACAAGTCTGTCAGTTAAGCCAAGTATTAAAACTGAGTATAATTACTCTTTGTTCTAATATATTTTAGCTGCCATTTTATAATTCTTGAAAGGCTTAAAGCAGTGTTAAGCTATGGCAAATACCTGAACTTTAGCTTCCTTTATTAAGTACATGAGTGATCGAACGTCTGTCCTGTATGATGACAGTCTGTCCTACATGATGACAATCTGTGTCCTGTTTAGATAGAAAGCTATAAGTTTGTCCCCAAACATTTGTTGAAACCAGCAAAAACATAAGCAGGTTATTATTAGTTCTGGTATCCTGACCACCACCATTGAATGGCATTTACATGTGAATTGTAAATACATGTGAATGGCGAATACATGTCAGTAATGAATACATGGGAAAAGTAAATACATTAGAAGTATAAATTCACATGAATTGTAAATAGATCATCATCATCATCATCATCATCATCATCATCATCAACATTTAATGTTTGTTTTCCAAGCTGGCATGGGTTGGATGGCTTGACAGTAACTGGCAAGGCCAGAGGCCATACCAGGATCCATAGTCTGTTTTGGCTTGGTTTCTATGACTGCATGCCCCTCCTAATG
>NC_068994.1:35783021-35795521 GCF_001194135.2 Octopus bimaculoides | reverse complement strand
ATTTTTTCTGGCTCTTTACGTTTTGGGTTCAAATACCCCTGAAGTCCATTTCACCTTTTATCCTTTCAGGGTCAATAAATTCAGTACCTGCTCAGCACTGAAATCCATGAAATCAGCTTTCCCCTCGCCTCAAAACTGCTAGCCTTGAATCAAAATTAGAAAGAATTATTAACTGTGGCTGACATCACAGAATAATGAGTTCGATCCTGGTTAGCTAATACTACCACAAAGTCTCAGTTCTTGTTTGGAGCAATTTTATCTCATACTTCAAACCAGTAGGATCTCAAGCTCAAATTCATGGCCTCTACATCAGACCATAGCTGAGTGGAGAGAACATGCTGAGGCCTTCATCTTGCAGTGGAGTGAATATGAGCAACCTAATCCAATCCGATACCTCTAATACTTTTGTGAAAGGTATGACTGTCATAGACCTACACCTCAAGCGCTGATCCTTTTCAAGCAAATCTATAATCAAAGATATTCCAATCATGAATATAATTTCTTTTTTGAAGAATCTACTCACTAGATTGTTTAATGTGTTCTTCTCAACTTTAGGACAACTAGGTGTAAGTTGAATGAGATTTGACTGCTTTTTCAAGCAGGTCAAGCAATCATGTAAAGGCTTCTTTGCCAGCTGAAGGTTTTATAATTTATGGAATTTGCTTGTTGTCCATCATTACTGAAAAAAGTATTTCCTAGAAAGTTTACAGAAACATGTTCAGCAAATGTGGATTATTATTAATTTGGTATCAAAGTTCTTCAAGTAATGAGAATGTGATAATAGATGCTTGGGTAGTGTTGAGGTACAAGACTCATGCCACCTGGTTTAGCAACACTGCATGATCCTAGGGTACCTTAAGCAAAATCCACTCTGCTGTTAGCAGTCAAGCCAGATCTCTAGTCTGACAACAACTAGCTCTCTTCCTTCTCTCAAGTTCAAAAACCCTGAAAAGAAGGCCAGAAATACCACCTCCCTCTCTAAGCAAATCATTAAAAAACACTTTATATTGTAAATATAAAGTGTTTGACAGCATGTTAAACACCCTGATTGGAGCCCTCCTTTCTTATGATTGATTAATTAACTGTCATCAACAAAATCTCTCATATAACCTTTTATTAGAGTTTGGTTTCACTATAAAGAATTAAATATTAAAGATTACTGACATTGCGATGATAGACACACTTACTTGTCTTGATTTTAGTATTATAGATTTCTTTACCTAAAGTTTATGGAGTTTTGTTCATTACTACGAAAAATAAAAGTATAAATAGCATTCAGGCAACAACAGATTCCTGTTCAATTCCAGGAATACTTGTGAAGCTGAGAGCCTATGTCTGGGAAGCTAGGAACTTAATCATATCATTATTCAATTGTCTTGACCAATTGAGGAGAATAAAATCCAGAATCCAAGAAAACTGGTAGCTGTCAACATCTTTTATCTTTTATTCTTTTACTTGTTTCTGTCATTAGACAGTAGCCATGCTGGGGCACTTCCTCAGAAAATTTTTTAGTCAAATGAATTGATGTCAGTATTTATTTAGTTTAAGCCTGGTATTTATTCCATTGGTCTCTTTGGCTGAACAGATAAGTTACAAAGATGTGAACATACCAGCACCAGTTATCAAGTGGTGGTGGTGGAGGAGAAACACAGATACAAACGTGCACATGCACACACACACACACACACACACTCACACATATATGATGGGCGTCCATCAGTCTCCACCTACAAAATCCACCCACAAGGCTTTGGTCAGCCTGTAGCTATAGTAGAAGACACTTGCACAAGGTGCCACACAGTGAGACTGAACCCAGAACCTTGTGGTTGGGAAGTAAGCATGTCTGCAAAATTAATCCGTAAAAGTTAGTATATGAAAAAGTTCAAGTTAATTGGTTGTGATGAGTGAAAAATCACAAAGAGAAATTTCAAAGAGATTTGTTCTTTGGAGAGATTAAAAACTTTATTGATTCTAAACAATCCTGCATTAGCCTGTAATTTTTTCCTTCTTTGAAGAAGGATAAAAATCCAAAACAGAACTTTTACACTTAGTAGAAAAATAATTATGAATATGACTGAGATTTTCTATTTTTACAACAGTTTTCCAAAAAAAAAAAAAATTAATAATTCTGCTCAGGCAATAAAATTTTAAGTGATGAAAAACCTTTTGACAAGTCAAGTCCACATACACAGCTATTTGATTTTAATAAAAACAGAACACTCTGTGGAATGGTTGGTGTTAGGAAGGGCATCCAGCCATAGAAGCCATGCTAGAACAGACAATGGAGCCTGGTGCAACCCCTGGCCTTACCAGCTCTGGTCAAACCATCCAACCCATGCTAGCATGGAAAACAGACATCAATGATGATGATGATGATGGTGATAGTAGTAATTCTTCTGAAGTTGCTTCAATAATCAAGATTATTAAATTCAAAAAAGAAATAGGTGCAGCTTAAGATCTCTTCAGGTTTGTTTTACAGCTACATTGCTTCAGAATCAGTCTTACTGAGTGGATTCTTGGCTAATTTTCCTACCATACTCCTTCAAGCTTAGCCGTTTACCTAGCTTAGCACTGCAACAAGGAGCTTAGTTACCTTAAACAGAGCCCACTCTATGTGTGAGCTGATTTGAAGACAACTTCAACCATTATAGAGCCCCTGAAAAGGGTCAAGCATGTTGTCTCTCTTCATCTAACTCATCAGCAAGTCAAGCCAATCAAGCAACTTGTGCTATCATGATAGCCTTTTCCTAGCAAAATAATGCTCAAAGTGGATTGTTTTCCTTATGTAAGTGACTATGTGATGTGAGGTGAGGAGAATGGCTCCTTAGTAGGTCACACAGTCTTTACAATAAATATAAATTGAATTGGACATATAAGTGCCAGAGAGAAAAAAGAGACACAACCGAGTAGAATGGTTAAGAGAAGATTTATTGATATGTTAACATGTGTGCCTGGGTGTGTGTCATGTATACAGAATAATAGACAGGCTGTCATGAGAACAAAGTGTATGTGTGCGGGTAAGCATAGATGTATGCATGTGTATTAAGTACATATAAGGATAGCAATGAAGAAAACAGTGGAAGAGTCTATAGCCATCGAAATGAGAAGTTCATAGACACAAGAGTTGTGTACGTAAAGAGATGATGTTGACAATGTTGAAAAGATGATGGTGATGGCGATGGAGGTTGCTGAAAGCTGTTGGACGAAGTTGGTAAGTTTCGACGTGGCTGCTGTGGTGTTGTCACTGGAACTGGCCGTGTCTTGTGTGGTCAGTGGCTAGACCTCAAAAGGACTGGAATCAAAGACCCATAATGAGGCAAAAGCTGGATTTTTATAAGGAACAGTAGGCTCAAAAAGGGTTTGAAATAGGTTGTTCATGTGATGCTATCTAAAGTCTCTGACTGGCTCTCTGCAGTCAGTTGGCACAACAGAATGGAAGACAAATTACACCAATACCAACCAATTGGAATTGTAGACACAATGAGATACAAACAGCGGCTGAAGGCTAGCTTTTACCTGCTATGTTTGAATGTACGTATATATAGAGTCTACGCTACACTTACCCTTGAAGAATCCTCCTGATGGGACTCCAGTCTGTCACAAAGTTATCCCACCTCTACTGATGCTCCTGGTACTTATTTTCATACGAGTACACTGTAGTAATGTGACATGAAATGCTTTGCTCTAGGATATATCATACTGCTTTGTCTGGGAATTGAAACCTGATCTTATAATTGTGAAACCAACATCTTAACCACTGGACCATATCCCTTTTGCTTTGCAACCACATGATTTCAGTTTCAGTCCCACCATGTAGCACCATAGGCAAATGTCTTTAGCTATAACCCTGTACTGATCAATGCTTTGTGAGTAAATTTAGTCAGAAACTGTGTGGAAACTTGTCATATATACATATGTGGATGCGTGTGTACTTGTGTGTATGTGCATGTATTTATATATGTATGGGAATGTGCATGTGTGTCGTTTTCTTTATGAGTGTCCATCTCCCCACTCCACTTGACAACTGTTGGTTTGTTTACATCCTCATAATGTAGTCGTTTGGCAAAAGAGAAACCAATAGAATAAGTACCAGACTTAAAATTAGTACTGGACTCAATTTGTTTGACTAAACCCTTCAAGGTGGTACTCCAGTATGGCCACAGCCCAATGAATGAAACGAGTAAAAGGCAAAAAAATAAAACTATTTTCTATCTTTATTTAAGCTTTTTATTTTTATGTACCATGTGATCTGTCTTGAAGCTTCATATTTTACATATTTATATATATATTTTATATATACATATATATTTATATATATTCATATATATTTATATATAGATTATATATATATTTTATGTATTCATATATACTTATATATATTTTATATATTCATATATATTTATATTTATTCTATATATATTTTTATATTTATATATATTTTTCATATTTATATATATTTATATAGTTATATGTATTTTATGTTTTCATATATATTTTTATATATTTTATATATTTATATATATTACTTCAGTATAGTCTGATACAGATTTAGTGTACTTCCTCTAAACTGGACATTAGTCACCATAATCCTCCAGAGTCATACTGATCAATATTCTACTTTAGAATATAATGTGATGTTAATGGCCTTTACATTAAGGTACCCATCTGTGGTCACATGGTCATAATGATTAACACTTAGTGCACTATAACCAGTGTAGTTGTTACTATTGTTTTTTTATGTTTTTTTTCGCTTCAGATTTAACACTGATTGAGCAGTACTATGATAAAAACGCATTCTCATGGGGTTTAAGACTATATAATCTACTATACTCTTCTACTTTTTAAGATGACAAGGTGTGATTTGAGGGAGATTTGACAGCTATTTCTAGCAGATTGAATGACCATGTAGCGTTTCCTTCATGGGCTGAAAATGGTTGTGCTAGGCACATAACTTAGTTTGCCTCTGTCTGATAGACAAACAAGTTACACATCTACTGCATACCTTTAGTAAAACGTAACAATTTGCATTTACAAAATTGTATGAAAACCCGTGCTCTAATATCAGTTAGAATATAATTATCATCATGGTTTTAATGTTTACTTTTTGATGCTTGCATGTATCAGATGGACACTAGCATACCAAAAGTGAGGTGGAGGGGGAAGTCTGCCGCAAACAGCACTTTTATGGGGGTGGCACTACTTTTGGGTCCACTGTAAGCAATATGTAATTTTTGTTGGGGCCCAAGGGTGGCAAACTGAAGGGCTGACCCAGTCAGCACACTCTAGCTATGCTAGTGCAGACAGAATTTGTCGAGGCAGATTTTCTACAGCCAAATGCCCTTCCTGTTTCCAACCCTCAGTTATATTTGCCAAAGAAAATAAATTTTTCTCTTAGATAAGTGTAAAGACAAAAGATATGTGTGTGTGTATGTGTGGTACGTAATAACTTTGTCTGTTCATGGGTCATGTATTTCTTTTCTTGAGGGAAAATCAAAGTGGAGCTTGGTGCAAACAATGACTCAGAAACCCTGCTTCAATGATTCTGTGAATCTAACTCTTTTCAGCTTTTACTCCAACACTATGCAAATCTCTAAATATATCAAATGACAATACATCCATGAAACTGCATCAGTGAGTAAGTCATAGATGTACCATGAAACATTTGGTAGTTTATAGTGTATAAAATTTCAAAAATGCAACAAAAATGAATGTAACTGTCTATTTGTGTATTAAATGTCTGTCATGACACTTTCATGATGTAATTGTCTCAGTTAGAAAACACACAATCTCAGATGAATCATTGGTTATATAGCAATCTCAAGGTCCCACATTGAATCCCACTACATAGGGTGCTGCCCCAAAAAGTAGTCCAGGTTCCGTAGTATAGTGTAAATGCAAACATAAATTTACACACAGAAAAGCACCAACCTTTCGTTTTGCAAGCATCACTGTGTTATTTCAACTGAAAAAGTAGGCTTTTAATTGTTGTATACATGTGAAATGATAAGGCTCCAACTTTAGACTTGGTCAAAATAACACAATGATGCTTGCAAACAAAAGGCTAAGTTCTTTTACATAAATGTAAATTTGTTCCTGTTGTAATGAACGACCGTGCGAACCAAAGGAGAATGGCGACATGCAGAAGAAACTCCTTTAAACGCGTCACACGGTCGAACACAATAACAAGTAATATAACATGAAAAGGCTCACCGGAAATGCAGAAAAACTCTCTCTCACGTGACCTTATCTGAAGGCCACGATTGGACTGTATGCACCCTGGCGCGAAACAGAACTGGTGACAATTGCCGCACAAATAAGAACCAATCAGGGTGGCGGACACACAAGAGTCCAAGCCGCTTCGTTGTCATTTGTAATTAAATACCGGAGAGAGAGGTTTCACTACACTGTATTTACACTATGTTACAAAACCTGGGCTACTTTTTCATTCACCATCCTGTACAATAGCCTTGGATCGACAAGTCTTATGAGGGAAATTGGGGAAATGGAACATGTATGGAAGTGCTTCATATCAGAGTGTACTTATAATTCAAAAGTATAGCCTTGTCACAAATTCTGTGTTTCTGAGTAATTCTTATTTTAGCTCTTTAGCATTAAAATTTTTGTGTCAAATGTAATGCTTATTTATTCACGTTGTTTGAAATTTGTCATGCATTATTTCATAGCTTTGAGATTTTGATGATGTGATTGTTTATTTTTAGAGTAACATTGTAGAGTAGGTATGAGAGGTTGGACTGGCCAGTCTTAACATAAAACAGGTTGGATATTTAAGCTAGATATGGTTGGTTTAAATGTAAAGACATGTCCGTGGAATAATCAGCCACTTACAAATTAATTTAATGAGCAGATAGTTTTGTTGGTCAAATAAATGAGTGACCATGCTAGGGCACTGCCGTAAAGGATTTAATCAAACAAATTGACCAGGGTACTTGTTTTCTAAGTTTGGTATTTATTGTAGCAGTCTCTTTTTACCAAATCACTAAGTTATGGGGATGCAAACAAACGAACACCAGTTGTCAAGCAGTAGTGGGGGACAAACAAATGCACAAACACATGTATATAGACATACACTATGGGCTCCTTTCAGTGTTTATTCACATACACATACACTATGGACTTCTTTACCAAATCCATTCACAAGGCTTTAGCCGGACCAGAACTATGATAAACACTTGCCCAAGGTGTCATGTT
The DNA here is from genome assembly GCF_001194135.2 of Octopus bimaculoides. Lineage (NCBI taxonomy): Eukaryota > Metazoa > Mollusca > Cephalopoda > Octopoda > Octopodidae > Octopus > Octopus bimaculoides. The sequence continues at coordinate 35,788,312 of NC_068994.1, read as the reverse complement.
AAGGAACTGAAACTGAGCCCACATGATTGAGACACAATCTTCTTAATTAAATAGCCATCCCTGTGTCTACATTATATTAACAATCAAATAAAAGAATAAAAAGGAATGGTAGACATATCGTCATGATTTTGTCTAGTATTTAGAATATTTGCTGCAATTTTTTCCCTTGAATTCTTACGTCATAGTAACCAAGAAATATTAGCCACAAATTAAAGATTTAAAATGATTTATAATTGCAAAGTGGAATTTATATATTCATTGTTTTTATTTCTTTTTAAGAAAACACTTAAATTACTTTTTAATTTAAAGATTCTTCATCAAAAGGTGCACTGTTAAATTTGATTCCCCTGCGATTGTCTGCAATTCCATTATGCACACGCAAAAGCACAAACACACACATGCATGCACACACACCTAGAAAGCATACACATACACGAACAAACACATACACATGAAATACATACTCGCATACACACACTCCAAAACACATACACAGAAGTAAACATATAAAAAGAGAGACAAATTTGTATAGTTTTGGTTAATTAATGGCTAAAAGTTTTTTTTTATTGATTATCTATAAATTGTCGACATTTGTAAATAACAATTCAATGCCCAGGCCACTCCAACCCACCAAATACCAATGCACTCTGTAACACCAAAAACTTTGTCATTTCTGCTTTTATGCTTAACACAAATATGCACACAGAGATGTACATGCATTTGTGTATACATACACGTGAGAGATACTCAGGGTAGATAGTAAGCATTAATAAAGTAAAATGTTTGCAAATATGAATTGGCTGTGTGATTAAGAAATTCACTTTGCAACAACATGGTTTCGGGTTCAATACAATTGGGTGTCACCTTGGCCAAGTATCTTTTACTCACCTCAGGCTAGCCAATGACTTGTGAGTGAATTTAGTAGATGTAAACTGTCTGGAAGCTCATCACACACACATATATTCTTTTATTCTTTTACATGTTTCAGTCATTTGACTGTGGCCATGCCGGAGCACTGCCTTAAAAGGTTTTAGTCAAAGAAATCATCCCAGAACTTGTTCTTTGTGAGTCTGGTCTTTATTCTATCAACCTCTTTTGCTGAACCATTAAGTTACAGGGACATAACCACCCCAGCATCGGTTGCCAAGTGATGGGAGGAGGTACAAACACAGACACACCACTTACATACATACATACATACATACATACATACAAACATACATACATACATATATATATATATATATATATATATATATATATATATATTCTAAAAGAATGTAAGCGAGTCCTAGCAAGACCACTGCAGTCCCTCTTTCAGAACTTCCTTGCAACTGGCAAACTTCCAAGAAAACTGAAGGAGGGTAAAATATGCCTTATTCTTAAAAGAGGTAGCAGAGCGGAGGCCAAGAACTACAGACCTATCTCTCTGACCTTGCGCATCAGCAAGGTCATGGAACGAATAGTCGGAAGAAAACTAATCGCCTTCCTTGAAGAAAATGACTTGCTGCCTGACACCCAACATGGTTTCCGACCAGGAAGAAGCTGCCTGACTCAACTCTTACAACACTATGACTGGGTGCTGAAACAGCTGCTCAACCACTCTAATGTGGAAGTGATATATCTCAACTTTGCAAAGGCCTTTGATAAAGCCAATCATGGAATGATATGTCACAAACTGCGTGATCTCGGCATAGTTGGAAAATTGGGAGAATGGTTTCATGACTTTCTGAAGGATACAAATCAGGTGGTAGTAGCCAAGGGGGCCACCTCCAATGACACGCAAATAGTGAGCGGTGTTCCGCAATGCACTGTTTTGGGACCACTACTGTTCATAATGGCCCTCTCAGACATGCCCTCAGCCACACAGAGAGCCACGATCACAAGTTATGCAGATGATACAAAAGTCTCACAGGTAATACAGAACCCTGAAGACACTATGCACCTGCAATGTGAGCTGGATGAAATATACAAGTGGGCTGAAAAGAATAACATGCAGTTTAATGCTGAAAAGTTTCAAGCCTTGTGCTATCAGTATGCAAAATTAAATGCAATACCCATTAAATACACTGGACCTGGAGGGATTGCAATCCCAGAGGCACAGTCAGTGCTAGAACTGGGCATTTACATGAGTAATGATGCATCCTTTTATGAGCATGTTGCTAAATTGGTAATGAAATGTAGGCGGCTGACCAGATGGATTCTTAGAACTTTTAGAACAAGAGATCAGGAAACCATGATGGTCCTCTGGAGGACACTTGTCCTAAGCCACTTTGACTATTGCTCTCAGCTATGGTCACCAACCAGTGTCAAATTGATCTCAGAACTTGAGGCAATCCAACAAAGCTACACAAAGAAGATAGCTTCCATGCAGCATATAAGCTATTAGAAAAAACTCAAGAGATTAAGACTCTATTTCTTAGAGCATAGGCAAGAAAGATATACCATAATATACATCTGGAAAATCCTGGAAGGACTTGTCCTAAACTTTGGCATCGAGAGTTACACAAATACTAGAACTGGGCGCCACTGCATAGTGCCAAGAACTACAAATTTGCCGTCAAGATGTAGGACAAGATATTGCAAAAGCCTGGGCTTCAGAGGTCCACAGCTCTTCAATATCCTCCCAAAGGACCTGAGAGACTTGCATGGGGTGGATGTAGGTGTCTTCAAAATAAAGCTGGACCTCTTCCTATCAAGTGTCCCAGATGAACCAACTTTGCAACAGGTGAAGATGAGGGCAGCTGCATCAAATTCTCTCATACACCAAATGTCAATTCCTAAAAAGCATTCATGAAGTAAAATTATGTAGCAACACCATTTGTGAGGCAACAGTCAAACATTGGTTGTTTCCCTTGCATGAAGCTGGCGTTTTCGATTGGAGCAAAGTGATAATATGCAAATGAGAATGGGAAGAAGTGTCGATATTGGGGAGGGGGTGATATAGTGAAGGAGAGGGTGTAGGAAGGACGATCGAACTATAAGGAAAATATATAAGTTAATTAAAAAAAAAAAAAGGGAGAATTCGTTTATCTTTTATTCTTTATTTATTTCTGTCATTGGATGGCAACATTGCTAAAGCACAGCCTTGATAGGTTTAGTCAAATAAATCAACTCCAGCACTGAATTTATTTCGAATCTGATGCTTATTTTGTCGGTCTTTTTTCACCAAACCGCTATGTTATGGGGATGTAAACAAACCAACACCAGTTGTTAAGTGGTGGGAGGTGAACAAACATAGAATCAAAGACATACATATACACACACCTTCTTCTCCTTCTCCTCCTCATCACCCCTCCCCTCCTCCTCCTCTTTCACCTCCTCCACCTTCTTCTTCTTCTTCTTTATGCCCCCACTACATGAGCTCTACTCATCCCATAACCATATTTTTATTTACTTTTTGTTTCCACCCGATATAAGTAAAAAAAAACAGTGTCTGGAAGACATACAATGTGACAGCACACCTTTGATGCAAGTCTGATGAAGTGTCACTCTAATATCTAACACCACAAACATTATGCAAATTTTCACTTCGAATTTTTTGTGTAAACTGGTGTTGCAGTCAGAGTTGATACAGAGACAACTGGAACAAATCATTGAAGATATGTTAAAGGATTTCTTTGTTGTCTTATCTGGATTACATGTTATTCTTGTAAAGCATGAGATGTTTTGGAAGAATAACATGTAATAACCTAATGATATGTCTTTTTTACTCCTCTGAGGACATGTAGCCCAATAAAATGTTTTAATAATTGGAATTTAATTTCGTTTTGGCGAGGGCAAAATTGAAACATCTGTAAATGAGCATGTTGAATTTTCGCAGCTAACAAATTATATTAACGCTACTTCTATTTTCTGGATTTTAATTTGAACATTTATAAACCAAGATATATACTTAAACCTATTATTTTAGGAATATTATTATTCACAACAAAATAATAGATAACAAACCAGTAATTCATTGGATATTTTCTATCCCTTAAGGTGGTTATTTCAACCTCTATTTATATGTGTGTGTGTGTGTGTGTGTGTGTGTGTGTGTGTGTTTGTCCCCCCCCCTCCAACATCGCTTGACAACCGATGCTGGTGTGTTTACGTCCCCGTAACTTAGCGGTTCGGCAAAAATGACCGATAGAATAAGTACTAGGCTTACAAAGAATAAGTCCTGGGGTTGATTTGCTCAACTGAAGGCGGTGCTCCAGCATGGCAGCAGTCAAATGACTGAAACAAGAGAGAGTAATACATTTCAATGCTTCAAAAAAAAAAAATGTTTGTTTACATATGACGTAATCTATATGTATGTATGTATGTATGTACTTGTGTGTCTGTATTTTTACCCTCACTTGACAACCGATGTGGGTTGTGTTTACGTCCTCATAAATTAGCAGTTCAGCAAAAGTGACCAACAGAATAAGTACTAGGCTTACAAAGAATAAGTTTTGGGGTCGATTTGTTCGACTAAAAGCAGTGCTCCAGCATGGCCACATTCAAATGACTGAAACAAGTAAAAGAAAAAAAGAATATACGACAGATTTCATACATATATACAAGCATGTATAACTGACTTGATCACAGTTTCCTTCTACAAAATTCGCTCACAAGGCATTTGTCGATTCAAGGCTATAATAGAAGACATTTGCCCAAGTTGCCAAGCAATGTGACTGAACTGGAAACCTTGTGGTTGCAAAGGAGGATTTAAATCATATTATGCAGTTTCACTTCTTTATTTATTTAATTATTGTTATATTTCGGGGTGGTCATTTTCCCCTTACCAAATAAACACACTTGTTTATTACATTTATATTTATTTATTTATATATTTTTTTTTCTACTCACTCTTCGTTCCAACATCAACATTTCCTTCATATCGACTCTACTCCTTCTCATTCTCAAATCCCTAACACCATTTTTACTTTGCTCCTGATTTCGTAATGTTTTCTCCCAAAAATGCGATTTTTATAGCGCAGGGGAAATAATCCATCTCTGGAATGTCCCACCCTCAAATTGAATGGAGTACTGCCCCTTGCATATACTCCTAAGCAAAACCACTTATCATGCACAAGTTGTCCCTTCATAGGAATGTAGCTGAGACAATATCGTTGATTCTGATGAAATTCAAAATAACAATACTCAAAGCTATCTACCTATCTATCTATATATTGATCGATCGATCCGTCTGTTTGTTTGTCTATCTGTCTCTGTCTCTCTGTCTGTCTCTCTGTCTGTCTCGCTCGCTCTCTCTCTCTCTTTCTCTCTCTCTCTCTCTCTCTCTCTCTCTCTCTCTCTCTCTC
>NC_068994.1:35779653-35780747 GCF_001194135.2 Octopus bimaculoides | reverse complement strand
ATATATATATATATACATACACATACATGCATGTGTGTGTGTGCGTGTGTGTGTGCCTATGTGTGTATCTTTGTCCTGATATCATGTAACAATTGTAAATGAGATTCACCATCATACAAGCAATATTGCTCATTTCCAGTCTGTGGGAAAATATGTCTGGCCATGGGGAAATATTACATTGTTTGGAAACAGTTAAGGGTTGATGACATGATGGGTATTCAGCCGAAGAGTATCTGACTCAATAAATTCCATCTGACCCATGGAAGCATGAAAAGGTGGTTATTAATTGATGATGGTGATGGTGATGATGATGATGATGATGAATATATTTTATATGCACACTCCTAATGATGATGAGTCTTCCAATGCAAGCATGGTTTGGATAAATCATCACAGCTGAGTTAGTTGAAAGTAACAGCTCTCATGTGTGTGTATATATGCGTATATATACATGTGTGTGTGTGTGTGCATGTATAGTGTATGTATAAAAGAGATCTGTTAATTAGTACAACTAGGTGCTTCATGAATGTGTAGCTCCCTCTACATATATGCATGGTATATTTTCGTGTATGTATGAATGTGAATACTTATATTTGGGTCCTTCTTGCCCTCTTCATCTTCCTCCTCATCATTCTAATTCCCGTATAGATATGAATATGTGTGTGTAAGTATGTATACACACACATGCATGCACACACACACACACATGCATACATACACACACACACACACACACACACACACACACACATATGATGTCCAGTTGGCAGAATTGTTAGACTATCGGATAGATTGCTTTGCAGTAAACCTTTCTAGCTTTATGTTCTCTGAGTTTAAATCCCACCTTAATCAACTCTGTCTTTCCTCTTTGGGTAAATAATATGTCAGTCTTGTACTGATGTAATATTTTACTTTTCCTTGTGTCTGTCTCTGTCACTCCTGAAAGAAATTGACTGCACTCAGGCCAGAAGAGAGATGTGCTCTGGCTGGTCTAAAATGTGAGACACATCATATGTTACAAAGGTACTCCTAGAAGTTCATCATGGAATTAAGCTTCATGGGATGCCATGACAAGACATATACATACATACATA
>NC_068994.1:35776073-35779303 GCF_001194135.2 Octopus bimaculoides | reverse complement strand
ATATATATATATATATATATATATATATATATATATATATATATACATACACATATATAATGCGAATAATTAGAAAATGGAGAAAACTACAAACTAACCAACACATTGGTTGGACCACATTTATAACTTATTTTTTAATACAAACCATAACAGAACAAAATAGGTGACATAACATATCTTACGGCCGTTACTGATCAGAATTAATTCGAATGCCCTATGAAGATGATGACTTTTATTCTCACATCTATGTATAGATTGCATTTGGCAATCTGATCAATAATGACCGGAAGATGTGTTATGTCATCTATTTTGTTATGTCTCCTTCTGTTTAAAAAAATAAGCTATAAATGTGGTCCAACCGATGTGTTGGTTAATCTGTGATTTTCTCCATTTTCTAATTAAATGCATTTGTTCCTGATAAACTCTTGTTTATCGTGTTGTTATCTGCACTTTACTTGTACGGTGTGCCTGCACACCATTGCCCGGGGATAATACAGGTAGTGGATACCGATAGCATATACAGATATTTTACCCCTTAGTCAGTTACTATAACCACTAACTCTCTTTATATATATATATTAATCTAAATAATTCTCAGAAATGTTCAGCCACACAGAATTATTTCCTTGACAGTAAGAACAGTAAGAAAGAAAAGTTCATTTAAACAATTGCAGCATGGAAGGTGTTTATAAGCCATTTAAAAAGACCACAGAAAAGCCGTTAGATTCACTTCAACATTTAAATTTAATTTGTCAAAATATTTTCCTCACATTGAAACCGTGACCTGTTCACTGACAAAATTCTGTGCTGCATCTCAGACAAATTAAATTTAAATGTTAAAGTGAATCTAACAGTTTTTGTGAGTTTTTAAATGGCTTATAAACACCTTCCTTGTTGCAAATGTTTTTGCTTCAGTACACGATCTCAGATCAAGTGACTTACTATGCAAGTACATCTCCGTAAAGTTAATTTAGTTTTTGCGTAAACCATTCATAATGAACTTGATTGAATGAACATTAACTAGACGAATAAAGGCTGAACTAATGTCAGGTAACCATCAGAGTGATCACTTAAAGTGTCAGGAATAGCAGCTAAATTCCCTCACAATACATTCTGCTGTCTTAATAATAGAAGTACACAAATCCTAGATACACTAAAAAAGACTAAATAGTCAACTCTGGAATGCTTTTCATCATAAGTCTGCTGGAACAGAACTGACCTGTGTCAAAACAGCAACAAATAACCTGAGTAAAAACTAATGCTTCAACACTTCTTTTACCTTTAACAATGAGTCACCATATCATTGAAGTGGCAAGCTGACAAAATAATTAACACATTGGACAAAAATGCTTAGCAGCATTTCTTTCTGGCTCTTCACATTTTTGAGTTCAAATCTTGCCAAGATCAACTTTGTCTTTCATCACTAAAAGTACCAGTCAAGTATTGGGATTGATATAATCAACTTATCTCTTTATCTTCCTTTCAAATTGCTGGCCTTGAGCCCTGCTATGGATTGGCATCCCATTCAGAGATAATGCTTCCTTATAAAACCATGAACATTGAGTAACCTGCCTTATGAATCCTAGGGCTCAAAAATAAAAGAAAGAAAGAAAAAGAAATAGAACCATATCATCAGAATTACAATGGCTTTGAGGATAACAGAGCTCAAACTTTATTGGATCCAGTTTGCAGTTACTTTAGATATGGCACATGAATTTAGTTTCTTTGGTGTGTCTGGTTGACAACACTACCATGTAATTAACCAATTGACCACTTGGATGAATGCTTAAAGAATTTGCTTTACATTCTCAATGTTCCCTGTTCAATACCACTGTGTGTCCTCTTGGGTCAGTAATTTTTTCCCCTTTGCCTCAGATTGCGCCAAGCTTTGTGAATCAAATATGAATAGATTGAAACCTTGGAGAAGTCCCTCAGATGGATTGTAGCTTTACACATTGTCATGCTGATTCCTCCTATTATGCTGATTATGTTGAAAATACATGTGCTTATGGAATACTCAGCCACTTATGAGGTTGTTCAATAGTTCAATGAATTGGTAATTCAGTTAATTGAATAGCTGAATACTTATTGTCAGAACCAACAGAGATCCATATATTTAGCTTTGTTCAATAGCCACAGGCATAGCTGCGTAGTTAAGAAGGTCACCTGCAACTACATGGTTTTGGTACAGTCTCGCTGCACAGTACTTAGGGCAAATGTTGTCTAATATAGCTCCGGGCCAACTAATGCCTTGGAAGTGAATTTTGTTGACAGAAACTATGTGGAAGACTGCAAGGCCTAGCAGGTAGGGTGTTGCGCTCATGATTACGAGATCATGGTTTCAAATACTGGACGAGATGGTGCATTGTGTTTTTGAAAAAAACACTTCATGTCATGTTGCTCTACAATCACTACGACACCTGATGCATGGTACACTGTGCACCTGTTCAGGTAACGTTGAGTTGATGGAGGGAGTGAGCTAAGGTACTGCACATACATTTGATCTCTATAAACAAATCATTTGTGCAGGCCATTTAATAAAAGCTGAATGCTCATACATTATCTTCAACAGGAGAGTCCATGGTATATCTATGTATATATATATATATATATATATATATATATATATATATATATATATATATATAAATGGAACAAAAACGCAATAGAGGATATTAAAACATTCGAACAGATAGATGATACAAAGGCGGACAAGAGAAACTACAATTAGAAAGACAGGCGAAACGAAAGAATCAAGTACTTAATTATATGCACCAGGTAGGGTTGGATTAACCTGTGGTCACCACCTATTGTCAATTAAATATCCAGTAGAATGTTCAGGTTGTGTACACAGAGGAAACCACCCCTACGAGTATTCAGCACCTAGGGGCTGGTCCAAAGCACGTTGTGTTGATCATACGTTGTTTGGTATACTCTAGGGTGTCCAACAAGTTGTGAATCCCTAGGGTGTATTATAAGCAAATGAATAATAACAGACCTTTATCCATCATCTGTTATTATGCATTTGCTTATATATACATATGGCGTAGTGGTTAAGAGCACGGGCTACTAACCCCAAGGTTCCGAGTTCGATTCACGGCAGCGACCTGATTAATAATAGTAATAATTATATATATATATATATATATACACACATACATGTGTGTATGTGTGTGTGTGTGTGTGTAAAATATAAGAATAAAATCAATGTAAAAATTTATAAAGTAGCC
>NC_068994.1:35764729-35775789 GCF_001194135.2 Octopus bimaculoides | reverse complement strand
ATATATATAATATGTGTATATGTATAATATGTATGTATGCACTTGTGTGTGTGTGAGTGAATGATTTTGTATTTGTGTTTGTCTCTGACACAGTTTGACAACTGGTGTTGGTTTGTTTATGACCCCCCCCCCCTGTAAACATAGTGGTTTGGCCAAATAGACAGATAGAATAAGTGCCACACTTAAAAATTAGGTACTGGGGTTGATTTGTTCCACTCAGCATTTCAACGTAGTGCCCCACACTTTAATGACAAAATCATATTAAAAAATAATAAATACACTAATTTTTCATGCTTACACAGATTACAATATTGTAACTCTAATTAGTGATTCCTTATGACTACTTCAACAAGAACAGTTTTTGTATGTTTTTAGATGGCTTATGTCTGCTTTGCTAAGGAAGTCTAATGATACTAAATCATGCCTTGAGTTATCTCCCATACAAGCCAACATGATCAATACATTATTACTCTCTAAATGATAGTGTCATTTCTTCATTGAATATTTTTCTTGCATTTATTTATTTTGTTTTAATTGTTTCAGTCTTTGGACTGTGGTCATACTGGGGCACTACCTGAAAGATTTTAGTTGAACAAGTTGACTCCAGTACTTATGTTTGTGTTTGTTACTAAGTCTTGAACTTATTCTATTTTGTTTTTCTGCTGAACCGCTAAGTCATGGGGGATGTAAACAAACCAACTCCAGTCATTAAGCAGTGGGTGAGGGGGGACAAACACAGATGTAAAGACACACACACATACACAGATACACATGCACACATATACACAGATAGATACATACATACATACATGCAGGCATACATATCTATGATGAGCTTCCACACAGTTTCCATCACAAAACATTGGGCACCTAGGACTGTAGCAGATGGTGTTACGTACCTGCTTCTCAAATGTGGTGGGTACTTTCTTCTGCACCAGCTTTCAGTCTTCTTTCAGTTCTGTCTTAACAATGGTGCTACTCTGGAGCAGTGGAAAACTGCCAGTGTCATTCCTCCGTTAAAAAAGGGTGACTGTGTGTTGCCTGTCAAATATCGTCCAGTCAGTCTCACTAGCTGCATTACCAAACTGATGGAATCTTGTGTGAGAGAAAGACTCTGGAACTTTTGGAATTCTCATAGCCTTATCCAGCCCTCACAGTTCGGATTTATCCCTAACTCCAGCTGCTGTGATCAACCTATCAAATTTCTTGATGACATCACTTGGGTCACTAATGGTGGTTCATGGGTTGATGTTGATTACCTTGATTTTGCTAAAGTTTTTAATTCTGTGCCACACAAAAGACTTATGGCAAAACTCTCTGCAATGGGTATGAAAGATGATCTTTTTAACTGGTTGGAGTCCTTCATTCTCAGCCAAAAAGAGGTAGTCACAGTTCTAGGACAGCATTTTTCACCCTATGAGATGTCATCTGGTGTACTGCAGGGATCTGTTTTTGGTCCCCTTTTGTTTGATGCATACATTAATGACATAGATGCCAACTTAAATAATGCCAAAGTGCTGAAATATGCAGATGATAGATATCAAGCTGTACCTTGAGATAAAAAGGACAGATCCTAAACACTATAGATCTTTCCTGCAATCGGATCTGGACACAATGCAATAATGGATCATGGATTGGCAACACAAGCTGCCTATGGACAAGCATACGATCATGCATCGTGGCAGGAAAAACCCAGTGTCTACATACTCTCTCTATAATACTAATATCAAGAAGTCTTCTTGTGAACACGACTTGGGCATTACTGTCAGCAGCAATTTGCACTGGACAAAGCACATCTCTAAAATTGTCAAGAAGGCCAAGGGTATCTTGGCATCACTCAGCAAGACCTTTGTCAGCCGCTCTCCAGCTATCTATTTAAGGCTGTATATAGCTATGGTGCGGCCACACATGTAATTTGCATCACCAGTCTGGAACCCCTTTCTTACTCAGATTTGTGCAACCAGGTGAATACCCTCCAACAGGCATTTATCATACTCTGAACACCTTGCTTCTCTGGGCATAGATACATTGAAGTTCTGACGCCTGGCAACTGACTTGTTAAATACCCACGAAATTATTAACCATCGTGCCCAGACCTAACTTGAGCACCTTTTTGAGCTCCATGTGTCTAACACATGTGAGTATGACTACAAAGTCAAGAAACAGCATAGCTCCTATGACTTTCAGAAACATTTTCACACTCAGAGTTGCTGAAGCATGGAACAAACTACCTGCATCAGTTGTTAGTTGCTGAGACATTGTATCCTTTAAAACCTCCATGCTTCCTGCAATTCACCACTATTACACCTGATATCCCCCCACTCCATATGCATGCACACATATACATCATGACTCAGAGACTTTTCACTTTCCTGACTTTTGTACATAACTCTATGTATTGTACATACACCTTTGATGAGCTGTTGTGCACCTGAGCACTATACACAATAATTTTATTATTATTATATATATATACATACATATATATTCTTATCATATTCTTAATGTTCAATATAAAATATGTTCCCATCACCTACTTAACAGTTGTTTCCTGTTGATAGTGTCTTTGTGTTTCATTTTCCTGTTATGTCATGGTGAATTAAGTCATTAATCAAATGGGAAAGGTACTCAAATGTCAAATAGCATATATTCCTATATTATGCAAATATCTGAATTTTTAAAAAGAATTTTGTTGCATTTTATTAGTGGCCTGTTGATTTCATTAATTAATATGTTAGCTATTGAACACATGCATAGTTAGTAAGTTATTGACATTATTCTTTTTTTTTCTTTTACTGTTTTAAGTCATTGGACAGTGGCCATGCTGGGGCACCACCTTCAAGGGTTTTAGTCGATTATAACGACCCCAGTACTTTATCTGGTACTTATTTTATCGACCTCGGAAGGAGGAATGGCAAAGTCGACCAGGGCAGGTTTTAAACTCAGAATGTAAAGGGACTTAACCAAATAGCACAAGGTATGTTTGTCCAGTGCTCTACCGATTCTGCCAACCCAACACCCTTTGTTATTCTTACTATTATTCCAGTAAGCTGCTGCTCTCATCAGGAATTTTTCATCACACATTCATATCTTGTTCATTGATCTCCATCCACCTCATCACAAATTCAATGACAAACAATGTACATATTTATTATTATTCACAGCCTTTGTAGCCAATAAAGAAAGAGTCATTATTATTATTATTATTATTATTATTATTATTATTATTATTATTATTACTATTATTTTCTTTTTATTTATTTATTTATTTATTTATTTTTCACATTGAAAAAAAGAAGATAATGAAAAAGGCAATACATATTTATTAACTGGAAAAAAATTAACAAAATAACAAACACGACTCTAACAAAATACAACACTGTTTGAAATAAAAAATTTCTTGCCAAAAAATATCCCAAAAGGGAACTTTGTAAAATAAATAAATAACAGAAGAAATTAAAAAAAAAATTGTACCCTCAAAAAATATTGTTGACCGCTTTCTTTTATTAACAACTTATTCAGTTATATTTATATTAACTAAAAATTTTGTTATCTTCCAGTCATTAGGTGTAATCCCTCGACCCTTACATTTATATCCTTATTAAATCCTATCCTTCTACTCGTATAAATATCTTCACCAGCTATTGGTGCTCTTACAGATAACTTTTTAAATCTACACACACAGCATTTCTTCAGTCAGGGCTCACATCACTTTGGCTGCACTTACAGCTCTCTGAAGAAGCTTGCATGGGCAGATGACAACTCCAGAACCTTATCACCATAAATATTAGGTAAGTTTTTCACAATATCAATACTAAAACACAGTATTTATTTATTTATTCTTAACATATCTCATTTTTGACATGATTAATAAGAAAATCTTGTGTGTACACACACACACAAATATATATCTATATATGTGTAAATATACATATGTATATACATATACACACACACACACACACATATATATATATACATGCATATATACATAAGCATACATATACATATAATAAAAGATAGATAGGTAATCGTTAAATGTTATCAAAGCATTTATGAAATGGTCATACAGATATTCATTTTTTAAATGTTGCTCTACAGGTTTTCTATAAAATTTAAAGCCAGAACAGAAGATTACAACATTTTGTATACAAATTGTTGTGGCGATGCCCCCAGACAAAGAAGTAGGATCCCCCAAGACATATAGATAGAGGTAGTCTGGCCATGGTAGGGTGTTGAGTAGCAGTTGTGTAGCGGTTGAGTAGCAATCATCCAAAGGTGCTAGATAGCAGTAGCTTGAGACATAACACAAATACATCTATGTAAATAATGAATGCAAAGACAGAAAAATTGTTAATGTGTCTACATACATATTTCCAGAATTATTGCTCTTTCTTCAGCACCACATCCAACCCATCAACAATCCCTGAATACATTGCTTAAGTAGCCACTAAGTTTAGTGGTGTAACACTCCTGGACAGACTAATTTACATATTAAACACATTCCTGATAATCAGTACATACATATTGGTTTCAAATTTTGGCACAAAGCCAGCAAGTTTGGAGGAGGGGACAAGTCGATTACATTGACCCCAGTGTTCAACTAATACTTATTTTATTGACCCTGAAAGGGATGAAAAGCAAAGTCAACCTTGGCAGAATTTGAGCTCAGAATGTAACAACGAACAAAATGCCTCTAAACATTTTACACGAGGTGCTAACGATTCTGCCAGATTGCTGCCTTCAATTAGTACGTACATATTAATTGCTGGTATGAACACTGCATTTCGTTTTGCAACCATAATATACTACCAAGTATATTAAAGGTTTATCAGTCAATACTGTGTCCTACTTTGTGTTAACTTCGCATTGTTTTCATTTGTAAGCTTATCTCTGCAGATTTGCTATAGAATCTAGAGCTAGCACTGAAAGTTATGATGTTTCGTATATGAATATACCTATGTAAACAATGCAATTAAAGATAGAAAAATTGGGTGTACGTGCAAAGTTCAATGCAAGCTCTAAATTCTATAGAAAGTCTGTAGAGAAACACTAAAAGATGAAAACAATGTATTACTAACACAAAGCAGGTCACAGTAGTATTGACTCATAAACTTTTAATATATATGGTGGTATTAGGCTGCAAACTGAAATATGGTGTACTTACCCACAGTTCATGCAGATATGAACATATTTAAATATAATCAAGTAGAAAACCGGTAGAAACCAGAAAGAGGAAAGACCATAGCAGTTCATCACAAACAGGTAGATATCCAGAAAGTTCAAATCCTTCATAGTAGTTCTTTATAGATAGGTAGATACCTAGAGAGTCCATACTGTAACAACACCACACACACAGACACACACACAGACACACACACACACACACGTATACACACACACACACACACACACATATACATACACATGGTTTGCTTCTGGTGGGTATTAAGGAGGAGAGAATCTTTTTCAGGTTAATCTAAGTTAAGTTGAAAAACATGTATATTTAAATTTCTAATTCATAATTTTTAATTAAAATTTTTTTACATTGAATAAAATAGAAGTTCCTAAAGTCATTAAAATATTTAGTCATTGTACTATTTCATCCTTCTTTGGAGCCATCAGCATAACAAAAGTCAAGACAAATATCCAGACAGTTCATACACTAATGTCACAGATAAGAAAGAGAGAGAAGTATCAAAGCAATCCTTTGTAGATGTTTCTGTGATATTAGAATATGAACTTCTCCTATTTTTACCTGGTTTTTCTGCTTAATTATGTTTATTTACCTATCTGTATGATTATTTTATAAATGCTTTGGAGCCATTAACTACAGCGAGTCCATCTTTTATTTGATTTTACTTCCATTAGTTTGACTGGTACATTGCCTGTAGCCAATTCTTGTTTGCCTAGATTCTGTTTCTCACTGTTTGATGTTGGATTTTAGGTATTTGATCTGGTCTGAACACTAATCTGTCTGTATCTAGTATCTTTTGGCATAATGTCACCCATTACATATATTACACACACACACACACACACACACACACACAGACATGTATGTATGTACATGGGATGACAGTGCTAAGCAGTGATGTGTATAAATACAAACTTGTTATCGGTTCAAATATGCTTGAGGCATATTGAACCCATAAGAAAGTCATTCATTGTATTTTGTCATGATAAAAATTTCTTGGTGTAGACAGATCACTTCAAAAGTGCATACATCCACCAGTCTGAATGGTGGGACACTGTGAGCTGACTCGGTGTGTTTACACTTATCTGTCAACAACAAGAAACTTTCTCCATGAGAGAATATACTGAATGGTTTTGTTATGGGTTTGAATATGCCTGGTAAGAAGCTTATGTATATATATATGTACACACACATGCACATGCATGCACATACATACACATGGTTTGTTTCTGGTGATATCATTAAAGGAGAGAGAATATTTTCCTGGTTAATCGAAGTTAAACTGAAAAACATGTATATTTAAATTTCTAATGCTTAATTTTTAATTTTCTGTTTTTTTTTTACATAAGATAAAATAAAGTTCCTAAAATTTTAAAAGCTATTAGTCATTGGTAGCCATGTATAGCACTGTTTCATCCACCCATGAAATCATCAGCACAGCATAAGTTAAGACATAAATTAAGTTTTAGAAATTTAGAAATGCTATTATGAGTGGTTGCTGAATGAGGAGAAAGTTTAGGAGGCAGGGAAACCTATCCAGTTAGACCCAACATGGGAACCAGCTATTGAGGATGATCGTTACATAGTTGCCATTAGAAATATGAAGGCAGGGTAAACAACAGGACCATCAGTTACAGTTACTACGATGGTGAAAATATCTGGGGAAATAGCACTCGTAATTCATCCAATTAAATAGTACAGGGAGATGTTTTCCTGTAGTAATTGCATCATAGTCAACTATTACGAGGTTAAAGGAAATGATTTAGAAAGAGACCCAACAGAAAGGAAGCAATCATATTTTGTTGGATTTCTATTGTAAGAAAACATTGAAAGACAGACCAAAGGTAAGCTGAGAGGAAATCAACCATCAAAGGAATCAGTTGTTCTATGCAAGAGTGGAGATAAAACTGGTATAGACATGTGATCTGTATGAATGATAATGAAGAGGTGAAGACGTATCAGGGGATCCAAGTAAAGGGGCCTTGAGAAAGAAGTAATGTTGTCTAGTTTTATGGAGCTTGCTTACTAGTTAGTCTGGCCATGCTCCTGGATGCCTCAATGATTTCATACAAGCATGCCATCCATCATGGTCTCCCATGTTATGTCCTTAATTCATCAACATTTGCCATTCCACTATCTTGAAGCAAGTTGTTCACATAGGTTAAGATGTTTTCTTTCCCGGTTTATTCTTCCTTCAACTGACTGCCATAAGACCAGTTGACACAGGGGTTCTTCTCGGTGCTTGATGCAATAACTAGCAATTCTCATTCTTCTCTACTGAGTCTTCTCAGACACTTTTGTTGGATCTTGATAAAGCTGCTCATCACCAGAAATGGAAAAGAACCATATAATGCCTTCTTCTTTGACATGAAGTTGGATAATTAAAAAGTTTAAAACTATCGTTATTTTATCAAGCAAGGTAATTAGTCAGTACACCCTTCATTCTTCACAGATAGTGGGGCAGTCATTGTCCGTTATATATAACATTGATCTAATACTTTAAGTCGAAAATATATTCAAATTTAGTAAATATTCCTATACTAGAAGGCAGCAAGCTGATAGAAACGTTAGCACGCCGGGCAAAATGCTTAGCGGTATGTCTTTACGTTCTGAGTTCAAATTCCGCTGAGGTCGATTTTGCCTTTCATCCTTTTGGGGTCGATAAATTAAGTATCAGTTTTGTACTGGGTCGATCTAATCGACTGGCACCCTCCCTCCAAATTTCGGGCCTTTTTGCCTAGAGTAGGAAAGAAAAGAATATTCCTATACAAGATACGTCCGTTGCAAGGGAGGCAATTCTCCACTAACCAATTCTTATACGGATCTCTGTGTGTCTGTGTGTTCGTGCTGATTTTTGTGTCGAAATCGCCTTCACCGAATGTCAGACTGTCTCCGTGTGTCTGCCTAAAATTGGAAATTTTTATTCGAACTGTAGAGATCAATACACATACTTTGAACATGTGCTTCTGTGTTTGACTGTTTTCAGCAGTTTATCCGCTTCACACACTTTCCTCTTCCTACCCTCCCCCTCTCCCCTCTCCCCTCTCTCTATATGTGTGTGTGCATGTGTAAGCGTTCGAATGTGTTTGTATTTGTGGTTGTGTGCATGTGTGTGTGTGCGCGCATGTGCATGTGTGTCGCATGTATATTTTTATCTGTTAATCTTTGATCTTTTACTTGTTTCAGTTATTGGACGGCAAACACAATGGGGTACCATCTTGAAAGCTTTAGTCTATCAAATCAACTGCAAACACAATGGGGTACCATCTTGAAAGGTTTAGTCTAACAAATCAACTGCAATACTAGTGCTAAGTTTTAAAGTCTGGCACTTATTCTGTCATTCTCTTTTGCCAAACTGTTAAGTAACAGGGAGTAACATTTAAGTAACAAATGAAAACCTGTTCTCATGTGTGAGGAATAAACACAAGCACAAACACACATACATATATTATATATATATACCCAGACCTATTCCCCATTCTTTTTTTTTTAGGTGGGGGTAGCCACAACAAGACACACACCAGGCATTCTATTCATTTCCCAGCTCAAAGAGGCGAGCCCCATCCCATGCTTGGGTCAGGGCACAGAACGCAACCCCCAATATCAGCAGTGGGGCCCAACAGCATGTGCTGGTATACCCCTGCCACCTCATGCTGGTTCCAGGTCCCATTGAGCGACATCAAATTCACTCATCCATCCACAAATACTCTTCAAGCTTTCCTATCATTTATAAACTCGCTTGCCTCTCTCACTCCAACACCTCTAACCACCAAAACTTTCCTCACTCCATCAATCAACACAAACTGAGGTCTGCCTCTGGTTCTGCCTTCATCCTCCTCCTTACAATCCACTCCTTATCCATTGTCTCCATGTGGCCAAACCACCTCAACGTTCGTCTATCCATTTTGGTTGTTAGTTTTTCTCTCATTCCTGCTCACCTTCACACCTCCTCATTCCTCATCCTCTCCATCCGTGTCACACCAACCTTAGCCCTCAGCCATCTCATCTCAAACACATCTAGTCACCTCCTTTCTGTGTCTCTCAGCCCCCACGACTGCAACATATAACATTGTCAACACAGTCACGCCCTCATACACACCTCTTTTAGCTTTCATACTCAACCTTTTATCTCTCAGCATACCTTTCACAACTCCAAGTATCTTACTCTATTTCCTCACTCTATATCCCACTTCCTCAACCAACCTCCCATCCACCGTGATCCAAGATACTTAAAAACACTCACCTCCTCTAACATCTCACCATTTATACTCACATCCATCCTACCAGCCATTCCATCTCTTGAACATCTCATCACCTTACTCTTAGCTACATTCGCATTCAGTTTCCTCCTCTCACACACTCTTCCAAACTCTACTACCAGTCTCCTCACTTGCTCTTTCAAATCTGCCACCAGTGCTGTATCATCAGCAAACAACAACTGACTCACTTGCCATTTCTCTTCAATTTATCCCACCATTTGGGCTTCCCTACCAAGGGTTCTAGCATTTACCTCTCTCACCACTCCATCCATATATCATAAATTAAACAGCCATGGAGACATCACACAACCCTGTCTTAAACACACCTTCACATCAAACCACTCACTTACTTCACCACCCACCCTAATGCACATCCTACATTCTCTATAAAAACACTGTACAGCTATCAACAATCCACCATCTACTCCTTACAACTGCAACACCTGCCTCATGGCAACCCTATCCACATGGTCATATGCCTTCTCTAGGTCCATAAAGGCCCAATGCACATTCCTCCCTTTCACCAAAAACTTCTCACAGCTACCTTACCTTAAATATTTCATCTGCACACCCCTTCCATTCCTAAAACTGCACTACTTCTTCCCTAGTACACTCTCTGCTTGGTTCCTTGCCCTTACAATCAGAATTCTCCCATACAGTTTACCAACTACACACAATGGACTTATACCTCTAAAATTTCCACACTCAAGTTTATCCCCTTTACCCTTGTACAGTGGCACTGTACAGGCACTGCACCAGTCCTTTGGTACTCTTCCAGTCATATAACAAACATTCAATCTCTAACCATTCAATCACTGTCATATATACTGCATTCTACTGGTTCCCCCCTGTGACTGGGTGTTGGGGACCGCTAGACTGCAGTTGCCGTATTCCCTGCATGGCATAAGAGGTGACAAAAAGGGGCAAGAACAATGGGACTGGGATTCCACTCCTCCTAGTAACTTCATATTCCTAAAAAGACAACAAGGAGTGACACATACATATACATATATATATTCTTTTATTCTTTTACTTGTTTCAGTTATTTGACTGTGGCCAGGACTTATATTCTAAGCCTAGTACTTATTCTATTGATCTCTTTTGCCAAACTGCTAAGTTACAGGAACCTAAATACACCAACATCGGTTGTCAAGTAGTGGCGGGTGGACAAACACAGACACAAAGACCAACACATCATCATTATCATCATCATTTAACATCCGTTTTCCATGCTGGCATGGGTAGGATGGTTTTGACTGAGATCTGGAGAGTCAGTGACTGCACCAGGCTCCAATCTGATCTGGCAATGTTTCTACAGCTGGATGCCCTTCCAAACGTCAACCACTTCAAGAGTGTAGTGGGTGCTTTTTACGTGCCACTGGCACAGGAGCCAGTTCGGAGGGGCCTGGCAACGATCACATTTGGATTGTGCTTTTTATGTGCCGCCAGTACAGGAGCAAGTCAGGTGGTACTGGCATTTACATATCATATAGACACACACATATATATATATATATATATATATATATATATATAATATATACACACACATACACATATATGCATACATATATATATACATATATATATATATATAAACACAT
>NC_068994.1:35760864-35764414 GCF_001194135.2 Octopus bimaculoides | reverse complement strand
TGTGTGTGTGTGTGTGTGTGTGTGTGTGTGTGTGTGTGTGTGTGTGTGTGTGTGTGTGTAGGTATGTAAGTATGTATGTCTTTGTGTCTGTGTTTCTCCCCCACCACTTTGCAACTGGTGCAGGTTTGTTTACATCTGCTGATAGTATAAATACCACAGTTACAGAAAATAATCTGCTCAACTAAATCCCTTCAAGGTGGTGCCCCAGCATGGTTGCAGTTCAAAGGCTTAAACAAGTAAAAGATAAAAAATGTAATTAAATATAGCAATTTATTTATTTTTGTCTGGCCCACAAACAATTATGCCACTTACTATTAATCATAGAGCTGAGGTAAAATCATCCCCTGGGAAGTGTTCTGAATACTAAATACACAGATAACAACGTCTCTGTCAGTTCAGGTTATCTAGGCAATTAGTAGACTAACATTGCCCCTTGGGAATTTTTTTATATCTATGAACAACAAGAAGGGAGCTAACTCCACTAAGACTAGGTAATTGAAATTTGTGGAAAATAGACTACATTGATTGACATGGATTTGTGCTGGCAGAAACAGTCATATTTATGTCTTATTGGATCTCATCAATGAAGCATATTCTAGTTAACAAGTTAAATTTGTAATGATCAATAGATACCAGTAATTAGTTTAAATGATATGATTATTTGCAGACAAGGTTGTCTGGTTAAGAAGTATACTTATCAACCACATAGTTTCAGGTTCAATCTCACTGTGTCACACCTTGAGGATGGGCTTACTGCTATAGCTATGTGCTGACCAAAGCCTTGTGAGTGGATTTGGTAGTTGGGAAAACGAATGAAGCCTGTTCTATAAATAAATATACATGTATATGTGTGGGGGTGCTTCTGCTGCCTTGTCTTGACATCACATGATGGTTGAAAACATGCATCATTATTGTATAAGCAATATGCTTCATGTTTAATCTTCTATGAGAACAAGTGTGACCATGAAGCAGATGAGGGCTGGAAATAGGAACAGTATACAGCTGTAGACAATATGCTTCAACAAATTCTGTCTGACCCATGCCAGCAAGGAAAAGTGGATGTTATAAAAATGATGCCGAGGAAAATGATCTGTCCACCCATTTTCTCTGCCCACTATTTCTGGGAGGGTCATGGAGGTAGAGTTCTCAGAAACAATCATCATTACATTTCCCTGCTGGATTCCCAAGAGGAATCAATTGACACTATATATGTAATTCAACCATCTTGCTTGAGGTCTTCCCTGAGGTCTCCTGCCAGACAGCTCAGCTTGAAGAATCTGTTTTCTAACCATATGTTCACAGCACTGAAACTATGACTTCTCAATGTGGAGAAATAGTGACTTCACCTGGAGTGACACTTTGACTTTTTTGAGCTAAGCACCCTGTTGAGTAACATTACATCAAAGATCCTTAGGAGGAACCCCATTTCAGTGATGAGGCTCTTTCAGCTATTATCCAATATTCATGACAACAGATGAGGTTAGACATGGAAATGATAATCCTGAAATTTTCTGCCAGAAAACATGGATACATTCTAATGTTTAGTGCTGTTAAATATGTATTTAAATACTATATCTATGAGTATATCTGTGCTGAGTGGTTAAACTGCCATATACATAAGCTAATTAGATGGAGGAGACATTATGCGAAGCCACTATGTGAAGCCATTGTGTGATCACCTGAAATGCTAGTAATAGAAGCCAGATATCAACCAAGTAACCCTCAAATCATACAGAACTGTTTTAGGTAAGCACAAATTTGTCATGGATTCCTTGTACATTGGTAAAACATGAATAGTTATGAATGAAATGACTGTGATTATAGATAGGCTCAGTCAGAGCTAATCTGGAGCTAAACAATAACTACGTTTACTGCTTAAGTACATACAAGTCAGTGATATGAGGGAGCTGCTATACATATACTTGACTTGCTAGATATAGCAGACAAACCTGCCTCTTATGCAAGTCTACTGTATTAAATGAGGAAACAGTACAATAGGTAAGTAATCTGAGACATTTTCCTTGAGATGACAGGGTGGTCACAGTTGGAATTCAATTGATTTTAGATCTGGTCAATAAGGAGTATGCAAAAAAATCATACACATAAAACAAATGCTTATAACAAGAAAGTAGCAGCTGCAGGCAACAATAATTTCTAATGACAGTGCCCCAGCATGACCACAGTCCCTGGTTGAAACTGATAATATAATTAAAGAGTACACACACACACACACACACACACACGTGCAAGCTGGTAGAATCATTAGCATGCTGGGTAAAATACTTACTGGCATTTCATTCATCTGTCTTTACATTCTGAGTTCAAATTCTGCTGAAGTCAACTTTTCCTTTTTTTCCTTTTGGGGTTGAAAAAACAAGTACCAGTTGATTACTGGGGTTGATATGATCAGTTAGCCCCCGCCCCCAAATTCAAGCCCCACATCTCACTACCATGTAAAATTGTTGTCCATATACATGAATCATATAACCTACTTTTCACTCGAAAAGAGAAACATTTTGTAGCCAACAGAGCTAAAAGTTCTGAATTTCCTCTATCTTATTCTGGCTATCACACTCTCTGTGCATCCTCCACCACTACTAATTTGTTCCCTTAGATATAAGAAATTATCGACTATCTCTAATGAGTCACCAGAGAATTTGAGATCGATTTCTTGAGTCTCTGTAGTTTTTATCCTGTGCATCTTCCACATACAAATACTACTTTCTCTGATAACATTCCTATTAATCCACTGCACATCTTGTGTGTCTTTTGTTTACACCTAATGCACCATATAGAGTTCCTGCCTACACATTTCCTACAAATCAACCTGAAGCAGGTAGGGTCCTGTTTGTTTTCTTGCTTACAAAAACCTTTGTTTTTGCTAAGTTAACCTCAAGGCCCTTTGCTAGGTTAACCTTAAGCTCTGATATGGAGTCTGCTATGAGGGCAAGATCATCAGCATATAGTAGTTCCCAAGGGCTGCTGGTCTTGAATTCCTCTGTTATGGCCTGGATGACAGTGATGTAAAGGAGGGGACTTAGGACTGAGCCTTGATGAGCACCTACCTGAACACCAAATTCTTTGCTGTACTCATGGTTAACTCTCACCTTACTGACAGCATCTGGCCTGTACAGCTTTCACAAGCCACTCATCTAACCTCAGCCTCCTCAAAGCCTACTACACACATACTACTCGACAACTGATGCAGATTTGTTTGTGTTCTCATGATGTGGCAGTTCAGCAAAACAGACTAACTGAAGAGGTACCAGGCTCATAAAATTAACAGTATGTTCAATTTTTCCAAATAAGACCTTCCTAGGTGCTGCTCCAGCATAGCCACAGTCAAATGATTGAAGCAAGTTGAAGAATTAATAAAAGCAAGATATACCCGCACATATATTACAAGTGATAAAGCAAAAAGGCAGTATATACACAAACACACATGCTCGCACAAGCACACACACACACACACACTCACTCACACACACACACACACTCACACACACTCACACACACACACTCACACACACTCACTCACACACACACACAC
>NC_068994.1:35757638-35760528 GCF_001194135.2 Octopus bimaculoides | reverse complement strand
GTGTGTGTGTGTGTGTGTGTGTGTGTGTGTGTGTGTGTGTGTGTGTGTGTGTGTGTGTGTGAGCATATGTGTGTATGTGTGTATATATGTTATATATACACACACACACACTTATATGCGTACATATATACACATATATTTATTCTCATTCATTGTATCACTGACATTTTGTTTGTTCTTTGTCACTCTGGCTTTCTATGTGAAACCTGCTTCTTTAGTTTGCCTCTCTTATCACTCTTGTCCAGTTCTCCACCCACTTCTTTTTATGTTATTGAAAATAGAAAATTCATGCACCAGTGGTTTGCCCCTCTTCATGTGTATTGATCGATCAGTTACAGACAAAATAGTTCAATATTTGAAAGCATATATAATGCATAAACTATATTTATTTGATTGTATCAAATTTAGTCTTGCTGTAAAATGATACATTGAATATCAAAAATTAAAAGAATAATAAAACTAGAAACGCAAGCTTTTTTAGCATCATTTGCAAAGTTGGAGCTGGTTTTGGAACACACTGTTCATTTTTTGAGGAAACATATAAACCCATGGCATGACACACTCCAATCTTCTATTCTCCAATATATCTGTGTGTGTGTGTGTGTGTGTTTCAGTGTGTGCGCACATGTGCATGTCTGTGTGTCTTTTATATCTTTAAATCATTCACTTGTTTCAGTCATTAAACTGCAGCTATACTGAAGCACTGCCTTGAAGAATCTTAGTCAAGCAAATTGCCCCCAGTTCTTATAGTTGCTCACTTATTCTATCAGTCTCTTTTGCTGAAATGCTATGTTATGTGTATATAAGTACAGCAGCACTGGTTGTCAAGGAGTGGTGTGGGACAAACACAAACATACAACAGGCTTCTTTCAGTTTCTATCTACCAAGTCCGCACACAAGGCTTTGGTTGGCCTGTGACCATAGCAGAAAATACTTACCCAAGGTGCCACATAGTGAAACTGAGCCCAGGGCCATTTAATCTGGAAGCAAACATTTTACCACACAACCATGCCTGGCATCTTGGGCAAGTGTCATATAGTACTGAGCCAACCAAAGCCTTGTGTGTAGTTTTGTTAGATAGAAACATATGTACGTTTGTGCTGGTTATATATATATATATATAAATTAAAATTCAGAAAATGGCAGTCTAGCATTAATATAATTTATTAACTTCAAAAATTCAACATACTTTCTTACAGCTGTTTCAGTTTTGCCCAAAGAAATAAATTTAGTCATTAAATCATT
Source organism: Octopus bimaculoides (assembly GCF_001194135.2). Classification (NCBI taxonomy): domain Eukaryota; kingdom Metazoa; phylum Mollusca; class Cephalopoda; order Octopoda; family Octopodidae; genus Octopus; species Octopus bimaculoides. The sequence goes on along the minus strand of NC_068994.1, from coordinate 35,759,283 downwards.
GTATTGGGCAAAATCTCATCAGAGGAGTAGAAAAGACATACCATTTTATATATTAATATATATATATATATATATATATATATATATATATATAGATATGTATATATACATTTAAGTATGTTTGTGCATGTATATGTAAGAAACCACCAAGTCTATGTTTAGACATCTCTCATGATGTAGACTAGTTCTTTTTAGGCAAATATATATGTTGTTCAGTCAACATCATGGTATTTGGAGTGATCACATGTGATAGCAACATTAAACCTCCATTCATTTTCCCACACGGCCGCACACTCAACACAGAGGCCTACATCAAGTGCCCGGAGGAGGTAGTGCTGCCCTGGGTCAAGAAGGTGGCTGCTGGAAGAACCTATGTCTGGCAACAGGACTCTGCACCATGCCACACATGTAGGAGAACCCAGTGATGGCTATCAGATAATTTCTGCAACCACATCACCTCTAAACTCTGGCCACCTAATTCCCCAGACTGAAACCCCCCTTGATTATTATGTGTAGGGTGCAGACGCGTAAGAGACCAATAAAACTCCTTGTAACACCAAAGATGAACTGAAGGCAGGCAAGGATTAGGACAGCATTCACCAACTTAAACAAGGAGACCATCCAGAAGAGTTGCAGGAGATTCTGAAGTCATGTGGTTGAAGCCATTGGCGATTTTATTGAATAAATTTACTCTTGAGTATTTCAAGATATTTTTGTGTAATTTTGGTAAATATTTCTGTTAAAATGGCATGTCAGTTTTATTTTCATTTTTCTGTAATCCCGACGACAATTCATTCACCGCATCATATGTGTGTGTGTATGTGTGTGTGTGTATGTGAAATTTTATGCCACCATTGCTGAACAGAAGTATCTGGTTACAGATTTCCACTGTGCAAATCACTGCATTTCTGTCAGCAAGAGTGACAAGGAAATATTTGTAACTCAGTGCAGAACAAATACTGCAAGGGATTTTGTTTGTGAAGTATCAGTTTTTCACTTCCCTTGATGCTTTTCACACCCTTTGCTGATATACATCAGCAAAAGTTATGCACACACACACTTGCATATATACATGCACACTTGCACATACACCCCCACACACAGGTATGTCCGTGCATTCATACATTTATTAAAACAATTATTTTCATTTAAGCACGTATGCATCAAGATACTGATATGCATATATGCATGCACATGTCTCTTTCTTCCTTCCTCTCTTTCATATACATACATATATACACATACACACAAACATCCACACATATATACATATACACACATATACATATATACATATATGTATACACACATATATACATACACACATACGAAAACACATATATAAATATATATGCACACAGACATATACGGGCACTATAAATCTTCACACCCATATAAATGTGTGAAAATGTATCAACACATACCAATTGATTATTTAGAACTTCTGTGCAACTATACAATATATTAGATTACTGCCATGATTTGTCACAAAGCATTTAGGCGTCTGTTCAGGTGTGATGGACATGCTATAATATAATATGTATATTTAAGTGTGTGTATATATATATATATATATATATATATATATATATAAACATACATACATATATATATATATATATATATATATATATATATATATATA
>NC_068994.1:35749773-35753231 GCF_001194135.2 Octopus bimaculoides | reverse complement strand
TGTGTGTGTGTGTGTGTATATATATATATATATATATATATATATATATATATACATAAAGGCATGTTGATAAAAGCAGGAAAAATAAATCTTAAGATATGAGTATATGTATATTTTTATTAATCTTTAGTAGAAGCAACAGAATGACTCATGGTCCGAGAGTTTCACGCATTGGTACTAAGGCATGAAATTCTTGGACGTTAAGTCACTCTATTGCTTCTGCTAAATATTAATAATACACACACACACACATGTTATATATATATAATATATATGATATATATATATATATTGGGTTACCTCATAAATAATGTGCTTTTTTATACTTCTTTTATTTTACAAAATCGAGATAAACAAAGTTCTTTTTTAATCAAAAATATACTCTCCTTCATTTTTAAAAATGCTCTTCCACCTACTTACTAGACTTGCAAAGCCTCTCTTCCAAAATTCACTTGTCTATAATGAAAAATACTCCTCCAGTACTGTTCTGACCATGCCTATGGATTTCATATTTTTTCCATCCAAATGATTTTGAAGACTGTGGAATAAAGGATAATCAGATGGGGCAATGTCCAGCAAATACAGTGGGTTGAGTACCATTTCCTATTCAAACTGCTCCAGCCTTTTGAATGTCAACCTCATTGTGTGTGGCTGAGGATTATTCTGATTTAAGCACATCTTTTGTCTTGAAACTAAAGATAGTCATTTTCTTCTGGTGCTGACTTAAGCCGCTCAAAATGCTCACAGTAGATCTCCTTTGTTATCGTTTGATTTGGATTTAAAAGTTCAAAGTGGACTAAACCATTCATTTCCCACCAAACAGATAACAACACCTTGTGTGGGTGAAGACCTTTTTTAGCCTGGGGTACTGGTGTTTCTCCTTTCCTGCTCACTGTCTTCAGCAGCTGACGTTTTTATTGAGAACCCATTCCTCGCCACCAGTCACTATTCAGTCCAAAAAAGGTTCATTCGTGAGATGTGACAGCAAAGAAGAGCACACATTCACTCTCTGCACACGATTAGACTTGGAAAGTTTGTGAGGAACCCATTGACTCAATTTATTGACTTTTCCAATGGCATGCAGGAGTTGATGAATGGTTGAATGACCAAATCCAAGTTTCTCTGCTAGCTCCTCAACATTTATGATGAGATTTTGTTCCACCAAGACTTGCAGGATGTCCTCATCGATCTCTACAGATCTTTCAGGACAAGGCTCATCTTCTAGGCTGTAGTTTCTGACTCAGAATTTCTGGAACCACCGTTGACACTGGCTTATGCTTATTATCCGATCCCCATATGCTGCATTAATATTCCTTGCATTTTCCATTGTGTTGTTACCTTTATTGAACTCATAAAGCAAAATATGCTGAATATGCTCCTTTGTCACTTCCATTATAGCTTTGAAAAAATAACTTACATCGAACTGCACTCTTCAAAACTTGCACTAAGACTAAGGACAAAGTAAAATTACTACCTGCTTTTATACCATGTTGATGCAAGTTGTTTATCCCGTCCATCTCCAACTTTTAGTTCATGCAACTGAAAAACCATATTATTTATGGGATGACCCAATATCATCATCATCATCGTTTAACGTCCGCTTTCCATGCTAGCATGGGTTGGACGATTTGACTCAGGACTGGTGAAACCAGATGGCTACACCAGGCTCCAATTTGATTTGGCAGAGTTTCTACAGCTGGATGCCCTTCCTAACGCCAACCACTCTGAGAGTGTAGTGGGTGCTTTTACGTGCTACCAGCACGAAGGTCAGTCAGGCGGTACTGGCAACGGCCACGCTCAAAATGGTGTATATATAAATGTACACATACACACACACACATATATATATGAATATATGTATGTATATTTGTGTACACACTTGTTTTGACATCATGTGATAGTTGTTGATGACCATCATCATCATACTACAAACACTGTTGTTTATTTCCGGTCATCTGTGAAAAGAAAAAAATACACATTTGATCTTGGAGAAATATTGCCTTGCCCAGAAACAGACGAATGCTGATTACAGGAATGACATCCAATTGTAGAAAATCTGCCTGACCCATGCAAGCATGGAAAAGTAAACGTTAAACGAAGTTGATAGGAAGTATTGGAAATAGGAATTTTCATCCAAAGTGAATTCTACATGATGTTAGAATTATGAAAATATCCAACAAGAAAAATTTGTTTAATTTCCATTAGTGCTGCATTCATTTAGACATCGTTCAGACATTACAAGAGTTGGTCATTTTCATGGCTGAAGGAGTTTCTCAATAACAACCATTAAACCGTAACTGTGTTTTGGTTAAAATTACTGTAGCAACTAATGTGTCATTGACTAATAGTGCAAAGCAATGTTAGCATTATAAGAAAAAGACTAGACAGGCAGTAACTGAACGGGACAACAAGTAGATCTTGAGTTCAAATCCAGCCTCAGGTTGTTCATCATCATCACCATTGTCATCATCATCATCATCATCATCATCGTTGTCATTGACAGCATTATCATCATCATCATCATCATCATCATCATCGTCGTCGTCGTCATCATCATCATCGTCGTCGTCGTCATCATCATCGTCGTCGTCATCATCATCATCATCATCATCACCATCATCATCATCATCATCTTTTTAATTCCCTCTTCTCCATGCTTGTATGAGTGAGACAGAATTTGTTGGGGCAGGTTTTGATGGCTGGATGCCCTTCCTGTCACCAACCCTCACCTGTTTCCAGCCAGGCTACTATTTCTACATGACCAGGTATGTTTCCATGGATGATTAGAAATCAAGGACACCATTTGCATGATGATGACACAATAATAAAGCAAGGGAGCAGTAAAAACACACACTCACACATACATTTACAAAGTCATAGCAGTCTTGTTAAGTTACACTTGTGCCGGTGCTATGAAAAAGGCACCTAATATACTCTGCTAAGTGGTTGACAAACTGAACACAGATAGCAATGCAGGTCAATAAGACTCTTTAGCTTTACCAAGAACAAGGCAACCTCTATAATGCTGGTGACTACAAAATACACCTATTACACTCTGACATCATGAAGACCAACCAGTCATTGGTACCAAACCAAACAAATGTTGGAGCTCAAGGTGGTACATAGCCAGTTGGATCTTGTTGAACTTTCCAACCTATGCTAGCATGAAAAGCAAACATAAAATGAGGATGGTGAAGATGATGATGATATATATACATATGTGTGTGTATATATATATATATATATATATATATATATATATATATATATATATATATATATACACACACACACACACACACATATATGCAAATACACATATGTGTGTGTAGTGTATGTGCATATGCATGTGTGAGTGTGCTCGCACATGTGTATACATACATACATGCATACATACATACATACATACATATATATATATATATATATATATACACATCCGGTTTCACCAGTCCTCA
>NC_068994.1:35748092-35749756 GCF_001194135.2 Octopus bimaculoides | reverse complement strand
CATGGAAAGCGGACGTTAAACGATGATGATGATGATGATGATGATGATGATGATGATGATATATATATATTCACATACATATGCATGTATATTTATACATATATATGTATGTATATATATATAAATATATGTATGTATAAATATATATATGCATATAAATGTGTATATATATATACATACATATATATTCATATATAGATAGAGAGACAGAGGGATAGATAAATAGATAGATAGATAGATAGATAGATAGATAGATATAGATATATACATAGATATATGCATATGTATTTATATATTTGCATACACACACACACAAATATAGATTTTGAAGATTTATCAAATGTTCACCTCTCGCCCATTAAAATATACTTCCTTCACTTATTGTTCTTTCATCTGCTGATTGCTTTAGGCAAATGTTAAATAACTATCTAGCACAAGTCTTGGCAGATATTTTATTTATCTACTTATTTTTTTTAAAGATCATGCCTTAGCAAAAGATGAAAATTCCCATTTTCTGTCTTTGCTAACATAGCCCAGTATAGAAAATGCACGAAGCAATGACAGTTGTTAGCTGAACTACAGGTAACAAGTGGAGCTGTCTCTCTCAAAGATACTATGCATTGCCTCTAGCATTTTATGAACTGCCAACTTCTCTGGCAAGCAATAACGTTGCCCACAATTTCTCAATGACATTAGAGATAGCTATGTTTTTTTTTTTTTTTTTTGGTATGATATAAAGGCACCACACTTAATTCATTTAATCTGAATATGCAAATGGGTAACCAAATTTTCAAGGAATGTTTCATGTAATAAAATAAACAGCTGCCTAATCCAAAGAGAGAAATTTTTTTTTAATACAAGAGATATATATGTATCACTCCCAACAAATACCAACTGAGATTAAGAATTAATTTGTATCACAGGAGGGTCATTATGCTAATGATAAACATGCGCTGGTTCTATTTCACTTCTTTATTATTCAACTTATGAAAATAACTAATAGTTTGTTTAGCCATTTGATTAATCAATAACAGAATAATTGATAAACCTAATGCTTAATCAAACAATTAATAAGTTCATTGGTTAAATAGTTAACCACTCAACAAATAATTAAGAAGTGAAATAGAAGCTAAGTGTGTTTATTATTGGCATAACAACCTTCTTGAGATACAACAAAATCTGTTTCTACACTTGAATTCACATCAAAAACCTTGCAAATCAATTAAAGATATCAGGATTAAGTATACTGCTGAAATGCAAAACAAAACACTAACAGGCTGGATTTGAGCTCAACATCTACTTGCTGGTAACCCAGCACTATTACTGCTTATCCATTCTACTTCTGCTAGTTGTAGCACTATTTTATGCTGTTATTGTAGTATTAGTTGCCACAGTAATTTTAGCCATAACATAGTCACAGTTGAATGGCTGCTATTGAAAAAATCCATCTCACTTATTAAGTAGTAAGTGTGATGATTGAGTTGAGTAGTGGGGCAGGGGATTGTCCAGTCCAAGCCAGCATTAAAAGAGTGAATGTGGATGAGGAGGTGTGAGAGGAAACGAGCATGAAAGAGAGAGAAAATGATCAGGGTGATGAGGATCCAGAGAGGTTGTGGATGGTGTGGTGGCCATTTGTGTGAGTGTGTGTGGGTATATGTATGTAT
>NC_068994.1:35738805-35747740 GCF_001194135.2 Octopus bimaculoides | reverse complement strand
CTATCATCTGCCAAATCAGACTGGAGCCTGGTGTTGCCATCCGGTTTCACCAGTCCTCAGTCAAATCGTCCAACCCATGCTAGCATGGAAAGCGGACGTTAAACGATGATGATGATGATGATGATGATGATGTATATATATAAATATAAATTTAGATGTATATGTGCATTTAAGCAGATATATTAAACAAGCTTCAGCACAGATTTTTTTACTACCAAGTTCTACTCACAAAGCATCAGTCAACCAAGAGCTACAGTAGAAAATGCTTGCTCAAGATGCCACACAGTAGGATCGAACCTGGAACTATGAAACTGCGATGGAAACTTTTCAACCACACAATTATCTGTAGGCTGTTCTATACACAAATGTGCCCATCAAGTAATAGGGAAAATAATTAAATCTAGAATAATTGTTATAAAATTAGTTTATTTAATTTGTTATGTCTAAATTATTAAGCAGTAAGATACTTCTGCAGCATCATCATTGGTAGCAGACTTTTACAGGCATGGACTGTGACCATTTTGGGGTACTGCCTGGAACGGTTTAATCAAACAAATCAACCCCAGTAGTTTTTTTGGGGGTTTTTTTTAAAGTTTGGCATTTATTCTACCTGCCACTTTTGCTGAGCTGCTGGGTTACAAGAACTTAGATACATATACACACACACACACACACATATATATATATATATATATATATATATATACATATAAGGGTTTTCCACACAGTTTTTTTCTACCAATTCATTCACAAGACATTGTCTCAAGGTGCCGTGCAATGGGACTGAACCTAAAACCCTGTGGTTGCAAATGATAACCACACCAAATAGTTCTTTAATATATTGTGTTGGAATTTTTATTGCACCAAGTGCACTGACATGACAGATAGAATTACAGGTCCATATCACAAGACCATAGATAGAAATTAGTATGTAAGATTATTTCCTAAGCTTCTTAACCAACCAGTGATAGCAGAGGATTAAGTGAAAAATGTTTGCTGGATAGCTCTCTTTAAGGATGACTAAGAAGTCTTTGAACATTCATAACGATGGCTTATCATTGTCATTGCTATCAGCATCATTATCAGCAGCAACAACAACTGTAACAGCAGCAGCAGTAGTAGTAGTAGTAGTAGTAGCAGTAGCATCAGGATCAACAGCAGCAGCAGCAGCAGCAGCAGCTGCACTAACAGTTGCAATAACAGCTGCAGTAATGTCATTGCTATCATCATTGTCATCATCATCATCATCAGCAGCAGCAGCACTATCTTCCACTTCATTCTCCACCACCTCTTCTTCTTCTTCTACTCCTCTTCCTCTTCTTCTTCGTCTTCTTCTTCCTCCTTCTCCTCCTCCTCTTTTCCTCTTCCTCCTCCTCCTCTTTTTCTTCTTCTTCCTCCTCCCCTTTTCTCCTCCTCCTCCGCTCCACTACCACCACCACCACCATCATTGCCATTGTCTTTACCATTGCCATCATCATCATCTGCATCCACAGCAGTAGTAGCATCCCTATAAGTCACATTAATGTTTATTTTATCATGGTAACTGATATTAGACAGCATTATCAATTACCATCAACTCTCAAAGCTGCATTATGAAGCCCGTGCTCTGTATTGTAAGCTCAACAAGACAGAAATAGTAATACCATCTCACTCAAATCTTTGAATTCAGAAGGATACACTGAACAAAGAAATCTTTTGATATTTAAAATGATGGATTTGAAATGTCCAAGTTCATAGGTTTGCTCAATAATTACTGACTAGAGACAAAATAGTTACAAAAACAGTGACCATGGAATGAGGTACCCATATCCCTAGGAGTATGCAAGAGACATTGTGGTAGTCGGTGGGGTTTGTATTAAAACATTACAATTTTGAAGTAATCCTAACCAGCTAAACATATCACATATATCTGAGGAATATGTGGCATGGAGAGTTTTTTACTGTTCCTGGGGAGGAAGTTTGGGTTAAGCCACTGAAGGCAAGCTGCACGTCGCAATGGGGCAGGGGAACAGTGACGGCGGTCAATTCTAGAAACAATGTATCCGTGGATGGAATTCCGTGTCACGTGCTGGACCTGCGCAGGATAGCCACTTCGTCAGATGAAGAGCGCGGAGAGGGAAACGAGACACCTGGCCTGAGAAGATCTCAATGCGTAAGGCACCCGCCCAGTTGGATGGTGGACTTTGACGTGGAGTAGGGGTGGATGTGATCTTTAAGATCAGGGTGGCATGTGGTATGACTTCAGTGACTGGGGAGCTGACTGCTGACCAGAACCAGGAGCTGACCGGAATTGGGAGCTGACCGGAAAAAGGCACGAAATCCCAATCGTGACTCCACCTGCCCCTGTCCCCCTTCCGGTCAGCTCCCAGTTCCGATCAGCTCCTGGTTCCGGTCAGCGGTCAGCTCCCCAGTCTCTGATGTCATACCACATTATCATTGTGAAGAAGTGTTTCAGTGATGTTTATAACAATAAACAAATTTTGTGCAAGATTGTGTATTGAGAATTTATATACATGAAATTAAATGAAATTGGTTTCTTATAAGGACAGAAATTTTAGGGAGTGAGCAGGCAATAACATCTGTTTCAAATTTTGTCAGGTTAGCAGTTTTGGCGGAAGGGATTAAGTTCATTACATCGACCCCAATGCTCAACTAGTGCTTATTTTAGCAACCCTTGAAATACCATTAAGCATTTTGCCTGGCATTCTAATGATTCTTCCATATCCCTAAAGGAGCAGTCAATCATTCAAAGAAGCAGTCAATAATATGAACGTCAGTACTTGACTGGTACTTAATTGTATTGACTCTGAAAAGATACAAGACAAAGTTGAGCACAAGACTTGAACTCCTTAAATAGAATTAAATTGATGACAAATAATGTATGTTTATATTCTGTTCTATGGTGTCTGACAATTTTCGGATGCCATAGAACACTGTTAGACATAATGAAGGGGTAGGCCAGAAGAAAAAGTTTGAGAATGTCTACATTACACAATATAGTCTTAGGTGTCTCTAAAAATACAAGAAGGGTGGCCCTAGCTGCAAGCAATGCCACTGATCATGGATTGACTCTATCAGGGCAGATATGGTCTAGAGCTAGCAAAAAAAAGAAAAAAGAACAGCAGCAACTCTTACATGACTCAAGCCATCTAGTTGTAAACATATTTAAAAAAAGTGTTTAGAATAAATAACTACAACAAGCAGCAATAGAAATAGCATAATAACATTGACCAATGCTAAATTCATCTTTGCCAGTGGGTGTGGTTAAAACAGGAGTAGCCAGATCCCATTGATCTTTATTTAGAAATCAAATACAACACATCACACCTTGATGAATACTTCTGCTCATGAACATTCTTGGAATTTTGAAGTGATTGCCTGGCAACAGTAGTATCAACAAAGTAACTGTTTGTGTTATTTTATTGAGTATTCTATATTCTGAGTAAGTTTTATGAATATTAAGGATATTTTAATATATTCTCTATCATCAAATCACAAAGTGTCAGATATATTTGATTAAGATGATTGTGTCATACAGGCATAAGAACATATGAATTACTTTAATTTGAGTTTTAAACTGTTTGCATTTTATCGATATATTGTTGTCCAACAACTTGTGTATTCTGAATTAGCAGGGCTTTTCTTTCATTCATTCTATCCTTCTTTTCTTTCTTTCTTTCTTTCTTTCTTTTTTTTTTTTGTGCCATGTCCACAGAATGGTTGGGAAACTATCAATAGAGATTCAATGCAATGTAAATGCCCTTTTTTTTTTATCCCCTTCAAAGTAATCAATTCAGTGAGAGGGAGTGAGAACAAAGGAGAGAGATAGAATAAGGGAGAAAGAATAAAAGTGAGAGAGAGAGAGAGAGAAGAAATGGACCCAAGTACTTTGCTGGTACTTTTTAACAACTCCAAAAGGATGTAAAGCTAAGTTAGCCTTGGCAGGATTTGAACTCAGAGTGCAGAGAGTCAGAACAAATACAAGTCATTCTATTCAGCTCTAATGACTCACTTCACCAGTTCATCTCCTTAGCAAACAAGCAGAACCATTAGAACATACCAGCCATGGCCATTCCATCATTATTTCAGGAAGTGTGTATTTAGAATTATGTCACCCAGTGTGTTTCTCACGTTATTTTATTAAGACAGGTAGAGTATGATATGACTAAGAAGATTTGGCTGCTATTACTAACATAGAACACAGCCAGCTTGTGGCCTCCTTTGTTTGATTTTGTTGCTAGCTAAGTATTGTTTTTCTTTTATTCTATATCTATTTGTTTCTGTTATTTTTTTTCCTGCATATATTTTCCTAATTTTTCAGTTATAATATGCAATTAGTTACTATTATAAAACACAATTGGTTTCTTAGAATATTTATTTAATACGTAATTGCTTTCTGGACAAGTTCTTTATCATTACTATTAAGTGTATTTGTCTGACAGTTCACAACAGGCTAGGCAGGCATAGGTTGTTGTTCTTTATCAGTCTCCTTCCATATACTTGTTTTATTGGTTTATTCATTCCTCCTTTCCTAGTATTTGCTTTAGGTATAGCATTAAACATTGTTAAGTGTGTTCTTTCTTAATAGGTATTTAATTACGAGGAAGATCGAAGCTACTAAAATGCTTAAGGGTATATATACATACAAGTGTGTTATAATAGAAATAGGGAGTGCTATTGTTGTTATGAAAGCTTTGTTATAACATCATTAATTTGAAGGGCAAGAGTATGCTGCCCTGGTATTGAAATACAATGAAAATCAATAGAATCAAGTTGATGATAGATTAACAACGTGAAAGGATTAGTAATAGCAGCAATAATAATAATAATAATAATAATAATAATAATAATAATAATACAAAGGACTGTGGATGAGTAGTTATAACAATAGTAGCAACGATATCTAGAATAAGAACCAAAATCATACATGACCATTTTAATATTGGTTTTATTCTTTTGGTATCGGTTTGCAGTGACAGTGAAATAAAATTGAACCAACACATAATGAACATCTAAAATGTGTAATGAAAACTGTTGAGCTTGAAACTCTAGCTGTTTTGATATTGATAAAAAAACAGAAAAGATATCAATGTTGCTGTTTATTTATATGGGAAAACAAGGTTTTGTCTTGTCCAAACAAATCCATTATTAATATGGAAATCCAAATTATATAGAATAAGTCCCACAAGCAGCCTTTGGCGTTTTTCATCCAAGACAGTTTTTTCTTGAAAAACCTAATATTCTAAATGCTAGTATTTATAGCTTTATCAACTTTAAGTTCCACCATTAAAACACTTTATTAAATAATGAGATTTACAAACATTTCAAAATAAATTATTATTTTTAAATGTTTTTAAAATTCTGTCTAAAGACATATGTACACCAGGTATATGCCTAAATGCACCCACAGATATAGGGGCCCAATGCTAATCTGTCTGTACTGTGGCTTTCATGCAGTGCTATATTAAGATATGGACACACTGTACAGTTATACAGGGTTTCCTACAGGTCTAAGGACCTAATGGTAATATATTTAAGCCATGACATACACGTAAGAGAAGTATGTAGGAGCCCAATAATATTAAGACAATCCACTAGGAGTTACAAAGAAAAGACAATTGAAAGTGTGAAAAAATAACATGTTTCCAAATTAAGAAGGAAAGTAGTAAAAGACATTAAACAATATCATCATTTAGTGTCTGCTTTCCATGCTGGCATGGGTTAGATGGTTTGACTGAAACTGGTAAGCTGAAGAGCTGCACCGAGTTTCAGTTTGATTTGGCATGGTTTCTACAGCTGGATGCCCTTCCTAATGCCAACCAGTCCAAGAATATAATGGGTGCTTTTAAAAAGTTAAAGGTACATTTTGCATGTACATACACATATATGAATACACATATGCATTCATAAACATATACACATATCTGCATGGAAATAAAATTTTATAAAAGTACAATAAAATGTACAACAATTAAGATATAATTTATAGAAGTAGGCTTAAAGGTTTTTCATGCTAGATTGATTTGTATAGTCTACAACTTGACCATTTCTCAAATTGTATTTGAGTGCATCCACATGCACCAGTGAGCATATTTTGAGACAGTTGATTTTGAAAACCACCATCATCTTGAAAGTAACCTTTTCTAAGTTTGATATAATGCCTTAATTTTACTAATCTACCTTTGCATATTGATTATATCCTGAACTTAACTGAAGTTGTGTCATTATACCTTCTTCAGTGAATCTATGTCACTACAAATGTGTAATTTTGTGTATTAACTGTTTGTTTGATTCTTGAAGAACACTGAATCATAGTTTAGTTGTATCATTTGTATTTTCTTTGGTCTTTTCACAAGGGCAGAATTTTTTGTCACTTAGAAATTGTTTCTCCTCACCTGTTTTCATTGTTTTATGTTAAGTCTTATTTCCTTGCTTATCTGTAATTCTTACTTTCTCATCACATGATAAAGGTGCAGTACAGCAGTTTGATATCATTAGGGGATGAGATATTTGTGCATTTGTTTGTGATACTGGGCTTCAGGTATTTCCTTTGCTTTCCCCATCAAAGTTTCCAAAAATAGGCTTTCTTCCCTGTATCATGCCCTTTATGTAAGTACTTTGTACTGTGCATAGTTTCAGCATGGCTCTGTGACCTTTGGTGGTGGTGGTGGTGGGATATTAAGACGTGCAAGCTCATTTTAGCACCCCATGATCACTTTTTTCTAATTTACTTGTTTCAGTCATTTGACTGCGGCCATGCTGGAGCACCACCGTTTATAGTCGAGTAAATCGACCCCAGAGCTTATTCTTTGTAAACCTAGTACTTATTCTATCGGTCTCTTTTGCCAAACCGCTAAGTTACAGGGACGCAAACACACCAGCATCGGTTTTCAAGCGATGCTGGGGGGACAAACAGACACACATACATACATACATACATACATACATACATACATACATACATACATACATACATACATATATATATATATATATATATGATGGGCTTCTTCCAGTTTCCATCTACCAAATCCACTTACAAGGCTTTAGTCGGCCTGAGGCTATAGTAGAAGACACTTGCCCAAAGTGCCATGCAGTGGGACTGAACCTAGGATCATGTGGTTGGTAAGCAAGCTACTTACCACACAGCCACTCTTGTGCCTATGGTCATCAATTGTTAAACCTGCTTTGACTGCTTTACCACTTGGTGATATTATTAGCCAAGAGTTTACCTTCTGTCTTTTACTGTGATTTATATATTTCTTAAACTCTTGTCCTGGAGAATAAATGTGTATTAAGTGCTTTGAACATAATTTCTGTTTCAAGGGTGCAGAATATACTGCCATAACTGTTTACCTCTTTCAGTTCAGATAATTTCTTCGCATATGTCCTAGAGGGTTTGTTGTACTACCTAACGTGAGGGAGAAAGTTTAAACTACCTCTGAATTTTTGTGAGCTGATATATATATATATATATTATATATAATCATTCTCTTTGCTTTTACCTGGATTATTTCCTGTAACAAAGAAATGTGATTGAGTTTTACAAAATTATTTTGTCGACATTTCTTTTTTCTTTTTATTTTTTATTGTTTGTAAGTGTTATAGATCCTGAAATTCTAACTAGTATTGAAAGGTTTGTCTTTATGCAAACCATCCCTCAAAACTATATGAACATATTTACAATCATGTAAGAGTGGTTAATGTCGTTGTTGTTGTTGTTACTGTCACTGTCTTTCAAAGTATTTAAGTATTTGGGAAGAATGTATTCTATCATTTTTGGAACAGTGAATTTCAAAGTAGGTAAAGTTATAAATAATTGCATATAAATATCAGGTTAAAAAACAAACCCTTTGGGCTGAAAAAGGTGAAGGCTGCCCATAGGACTCAAACCCACATCTCTTGTGAATATGGCAGGTGTTGGACCTTCAAATTTCTCTGTCCATTTTAGAGACTTTATTCTTACCAGTGAGAATTGTATGTTGTTGACAGCATAAGAATTTAGACACTTCATGAATGAGAAATAATTCTTGAAGCTGATAAAGTTATATGTAATAGCATGCAAATATTGGGTTAAAATACCTGCAAGGCATTTTGACCTTTTGTCTGACACTTGAATAATTCTGCCAGTCCACTACACAAGCCAGTTCATTATTATATGTTTATACTGAGTAGTAGGGAAGAAGTGAGACTATAGTTGAGTGAACAAATTCCAGTATGTTACTGGTACTTATTTTAATCGTTCCCTGGGGTAAAGCAAAGCAAAATAAATAATTTATAAGTAAAAGGGAAGGGAAAGAATCAAATCAGTTAAGATTTGAATTATGTAGGCAGAAGATTGAAAATAATAATAATAAAAAAAATGCTGTCATGCATTAATTTCCTACTCTTCCATATAACCAAGAAATTACATATTCACAGAAAAGAAAAGAGTTAGAGGAGAATGTGAACTGCAGTATTCATGCCTTTACAAAGAGAATATAACAATGAAAGTGTAGAATGAAGAAGGAAAACAACAGTAAAATTCTAAATAAGTTATAAAGTAAATAAATTAATAAAATTTGTTTAAAAAATTTAGCTTCAGAGGACTTACAAATAATTGTTGTCAAAATTACTCCTTATTTAAATATCGATAAATATATTTACCATAAAATTCATTGAGGAGGTGAAGAACACCCATGTCATGAAGGGTTATCAGAGACAAAAGTGAAAAGCATCTACAGTAATTTTCAAACTAAAGACATGGGTGAAAACATGACAAAGGATATGTATACATTTATATATATATACATTTATACACACACACACACACATACACACTTTATTTATGTTAATCTTTTAAACAAAGGTTTCAAAAAGGTATTGTGTATAACCAGTGTAGTTTATAAATCCATTTGTTCGCGTTGAAATTTTTGAATTCTAAGACAGCTACATT
>NC_068994.1:35732144-35736136 GCF_001194135.2 Octopus bimaculoides | reverse complement strand
GGTAAGAGAAAAACACAGGAGGATCAGTTAATTATGATTTTATTTAACATATTCTCCTCTCAGATTCACACACTTATTGCAGCAGTCCAGTTTTTCTAAGCCCTGTAAAAGAACTCAGAAAATTGGGCCTCCAATCAGGCCTTTTGTGATACCCTTAAAACCAGGAAATTTTCATCACCCCATCTTATATATACATGTGTGTGAGTGTGTGTGTGTGTGTGTGTGTGTGTGTGTGTGTACATATACATACGTACATGGGTTTCCACACAGCTTCCATCTATGAAATTCACTCATGAGATATTGAGCAGCCTGGGGCAATAATATGAGACACTTGACCAAGGTGTTGCACTTTGGGACTGAACCCGAAACCATGTGGCTGCAAAACAAGCTTCTTAACCACACAGCCATGCCTGTACTTGAGATTTTAGTTTTACATGGATATAAAGAAATGCATGCCATTGTATTTGCACCAGTCTGTGAGCATGAGTGTGCATTCTTCTGTGTACATGCTTATGTGCATAGTTTGTGAGTGTGTGTGTGTGTAAGAAAGTGTGTGTTGCATGTCTAAAAGGTGTTTGGTTTTACATGGATATAGGGTGGGATATGTCATTGTGCTTTTGTGTTTGTTTGAGTGTGTGCGGCGTGCATGTCTGTGTATATGTATGACTATGTATGTCTGGTTTTTACATAGATACATATTCATAGCCTGAGTATGTGTCTATGTGTTTGTGTGTGCATTTGGATTTGTGTATGTGTGCATGTACATGTGTGTGTGTGTGTCTGTGTGCAAGCATGCACACAAGCATGGTATTGTCTTGGAATAATCTTGTGCACGTTTTGTTGTTTTTGCCTGAATATGAGTACGTGTTAACATTGAATAAATATGTTTGTATGTATGGGTATATGTGTATACTTATGTGCATATACCTAAACACACACACATACACGGCTCCCAAGAATATATATTGATTTTGTTTTATAGTATAGTGTGTTGTCTGAGCTTACATATGTATATTTGTGTGCATTATGCAGATAGAGTCAAATCCCCATCATCATCATTAAACGTCTGTTTTCCATGCTGGCATGGGTTAGATGGTTTGGCTGGAGCTGCACCAGGCTTCAGTCATATGTTTTGACTTGGTTTCTATGGTTGGATGCCCTTCCTAACACCAACTATTTTACAGAGTGGACTGGGTGTCTTTTATGTGTCACCAGCATGGGTACTTCTTATGTGTCACCAGCACAGGCACCCTTTTACATGTCACTGGCACAGATGCCTTTTACATTTCACTGGCGCAGGTGTCCCTTTGTGTGTTTCTGGCATGGGTGCCATTTACATATCATCAGCATGGGTGCCTTTTATGTGTCACCAGCATGGATACTTCTTATGTGTCAGCAGCATGGGTACCTTTCACATGCCACAGGCACTAACCATGAACATGCTTGTCATGTCTTCTCAAGCACAAGTGAATATATATATAGACTTAATACAGTATTCTTTTCTATATTACTAGTTTTGTTCTTTATTCTCCCCTCCAACTATCTACACTACTCTTGATTAATAACCATATATAAACACTTCATCCAAATGTATATTTTGTATTATTTGATTCTCTCTGATGAATTTCTAATAGGAGATATCTTTCATGTTTTCTACTACATGTACAATTTTGCAACTCCTCTTAGCACAGGGGTTTTCAAACTGTGGTCCGTGGACCACAGGGGGTCCGCAAGGACAAGACAGGGGGTCCGTGGACAGCAAATACTTTTTATGGGCAATTTGATTTTATAGATGTTTTCTAATTGAAATCTTTTAATTGACAATAAACCTATTTGTTAAATACTATTAAATAAATAAATGTAAAAATATATGTTATTTTAAGCAAATATCTATGTGTAAATTTCATAAGCGTTTATAAGGGAGTCCCTAAGGTAAAGCCTGAAATATAAAGGGGTCCACAAGTCAAAAAGTTTGAAAACCCCTGTCTTAGTGAATGAAACATGTGCAATGGTGATATGTGCCTGTCTGTATGTATTTATGTATAGTTGTATAAGTGGTTTATTTCTCTCTTTTATACCAACCTGGTATATATGTTTATATGTATTGTATATATATATACAAACTGGTATATATTGTATACATATATATACTGGTATATGTGTTTCCACTGCATAAGTTTCGTTTGAGATTTTCTCTATGAGTAAATGTGTGAATGTGCACACTCATGCATGTGCGAATGTGTGTGTGTCTATCTGCATGTTGCTGCATGTATGTACATATGTGAGAGACTTTGTAAACTGCTTACTTGTGCAAGTGTTGTCAATTGAAAGCTCCACATACCAAATGCCAATAGATTTTGGAGGTCATCAAGAGAGAATGCACATCTTTTTGGGGCCTTCCTCTCAACAGTTTTACAGAGCACTGTCTCCCCACCACCACCCTATCACTGCTGTGACGCCCCCATCTACTAGACTGACTGACTAGTATTTAACCCTTTAGCATTTAAGATTATTCTGTTAAATGTAATACTTATATATTCACATTGCTTTGAATTAATCATGCATTATCTCATAGCTTTGAGATTTCAATAATGTGAATGTTATTTTTAGAATGACATTGTAGGGTAGACTATTTGGGGCAAATATGGCCAGTTTAAATGTTAAAGGGTTAAGCATAGACATTTGATTTTAAGCCCTTCACTTTCTCTTTCAAAATTTTCTAACAACTTGCTTTCTCATTTGCAGCTGACAAGCTACATATTGCTATATTTTTGTTTGTTTTAAAAAGTGTATATACATTCACAGTAGATATCTTTGTGTTAGTGCAAATAAAACAGGACTAAGAAAAATAAAGAAACAAAGAGAGCAAGTATATGTGTATGACACAGAAGTATGTAGTTGTGTGTATTACACACATATGTATAAGCATGTCTGAATGCAACAAATTCACATAAAAGAAACTGTGTATTACACATGTAGATATCTGTGCTTGTTACATGTTTGTACTCCACACATCTGTGCAGAAAACTGTATATTTCATACATGCATGACTATCTGTCTATTATATATGTGTGTAAACAACTGTGTGTTAGACACATATAGTTAATCATCTATGTATCTGTGTATTACAGGCAACAGTGTGTATCTTATGGTCATGTATGGAGATGTGCATAATACTCAGATATATGTAGATACATTAATATTACACATGTGTGTAGAGATGTTTATATTATATACATTTATTTCAACATGTATTCACATTATCTTTTGACTTTCATCTTTTACTTGTTTGAGTCACTGGACTGTGGCCATACTACGGCACTGCCATGCAGAGTTTTAGTCAAATAAATTGACCCCAGTAATTAGTATTTTAGAGCCAGGTGCTTATTCTATCAATCTCTTTTGCTGAACCATTAAGTTACAGGGCTGTAAACAAACCAACACAGGTTATCAAGTAGTCGTTGGGGACAAACACAAATGCAGAAACTGGAACCATGTGGTTGGGAAGCAAACTTCTTACCACACAGCCATACCTGTACCTATGACAATACTTGTATCAATAATACTGACATATATGCTGATATATATTTGTATTACATACATGCGTAATGATGCATGCATTATACACACATACATATTGATATGTGGGTATTGTATACATGAGTAGATATCTGTATAGATATCTTTTTATATGCGTAGATATCTTTTTCTTTCCTTTTATCTTTTTACTTGTTTCAGTAATTTGACTGTGGCCCTGCTAGGATACTGCCTTGAAAGGTCTTAGTTGAACAAATCGATGCCAGGACTATTTTCCTTTTTTTAAAACCTAGTACTTAATCTATTAGTCTCATTTACTGAACTGCTAAGTTACAGGGATGTAAACACACCAACACCAGTTGTCAAGCAGTGATGGGGGACAAACACAGGCACAAAGTCACACACACACACACATACAATATATATATATATCTATATATGCGATGGGCTTCTTT
>NC_068994.1:35727853-35728310 GCF_001194135.2 Octopus bimaculoides | reverse complement strand
GCGTGTTATTAATACGTCCAGGAATGCCAGCTGATTGTTCTGTTCCTTTTCCATGGTGAACTGTATGGATGGATTTATTGAGTTCACATGATCTAACAGCATTTGGACATCTTGCTGGTGGGGCCAGAGAATAAAGGTGTCATCAACGTATCGCAGCCATAGGGTTGGTTTTAGTGGTGTTGATCCTAAAGCCAAATTCTCGAAGTATTCCATGTATATATTGGCTATTATCGGTGATTATTTATGTTTTATATATATATATGTATATATATATATATATATGAGTTAGCACATAAATGCAAAACAAGATGGAAAAGATAGCACTTGAATACTGAGGGTAGTTGTCACAACAGTCCGAGTGCAAATGTGAAACCCTGAGTGACAGTTATTGTGATGTTTTAGCAGCTTCAATAAAAAGTATATATATATGTATATATATATATATATATATATATAT
>NC_068994.1:35726943-35727843 GCF_001194135.2 Octopus bimaculoides | reverse complement strand
ATACACACACACACTCATATATGCACATTCACATATGTATATATATGAATATATATGTGTGTGTGGGTGTGTACATACACACTCATATATATATATATATATTTGCCTGATATATGTTGATATGTTAGAGACTAGAAAATGCACACACACCATTTAAGATAATAGAGGCAGGGGCACATTTTCAATGAAATACTTTCAATTAAGCACCATATCTGTCCAAAATGTTATCAGTTGGTTTCATATAGAATTAGATTTTCCTAAACAGAAGGTTTGATTAAATTAATCTGACATGGTTGACTGAAAGTGTAATGCTTGGGATTTTTTGCACTGAAAGGGCAGTGCAAATGAAAGCATAAGGTCTCATAAACAAAGAATCTTTGGTTGTATAAAAGAATATAGCACAAAGCTATATATATATATAAATATGTGTGTGTGTGTGTATACAAACATAAAATTAATATAGACAGCTGTGTGCAATGTTTTACCAAAAAGGAAAAATCATAATTGTGAGTAAATATGACGAGTGCTAGAACACCTACATTGCATGAAATAAGAGCTAAAAAGCTCTAATGTTGTAGTTAAAGCACATCACTGTATACATATGTACTGACAGGGATTGTAATCGCTCAAAAGCTCCAGTATAGAGAATTCTTGACTGGTACTTTAAATAGAGAGACATACAGACATCCAGACAGACAGATATATATATATATATATATATATATAAACAAATAGTAAATGAGTATATGCATATATACGTACAGGTATGTGCATACCGACATCCACCTGTATGTATAGGTGCATATCTGGGTACAGGACATTGCAAACAAAACGTAGACGAGAAAACACACAAGCCACATAGAGAACATTCTTCTTCATCACCTACCCCCGTTTTAACAC
>NC_068994.1:35725906-35726850 GCF_001194135.2 Octopus bimaculoides | reverse complement strand
AGACAGACAGACAGACAGACAGACAGACAGACAGACAGACAGACAGACAGACAGACAGACAGACAGACAGATAGATAGATAGATATAAAACTCAGAATAATTCTCTTTCAACAAATACATAATCTTCTAAAACCCAAGACATTTCAAATGAACAGTTTTTAATCTAATGGCTAAACCTGACAATATCTCACCCACACTCTCTTGCCCCAACCTTACCACAAATAACACTCATTCTTAACACCAATGCCACAGCTTTCTATGCAACAAATACTACTCCAATTATCTGAAAGTTCTAGATATCAACTACAATACCCACAAAAATATTTCTAGCAAGGGGCCCACCAGTAAAATTCCTAGTGCAGTGCAACTGGGTTCCTTATACAAATACTTTTTAATAAACAAGTTTACAAAGATATCTATATGTGTATAAATATAAATGCAGATAAACACAAGTAAACGTAATGACTATATTACATAGAACACAAAATACATAATGCAGAATAAAAAATATGAAATATACAAAAGAGTTACATAATACTCTTATCTTGCCAGTTGTTTCGGTTGCACTATGGTTTATGCCATAGTCACATTCACTATATAATAAAGACCCATAATGTCATAGGTTTATGGAATAACACAAGTTCCTAAGAATCTGTCTGGTAACTCTCATTGGAAGAACGTGGCAAAAGGCCACATGTTTATCTGACTTTCTACTTCCATATCCATTCAATGAGGATCATTCTGATAGCTAAACATTTTTATCAAGGGCATCTGCCCTAGTTGAAATTTAAATTCTCATTTATCTGAACACTGTTCCATGATTATTTATACCAAGCTTGCTTTTGTGTTCTTCAATTCACCACTGATATATATATATATATATATATATATATATATATATGTGTGTCCTGTATATATATATAATATTTATAATAATATGTCCT
>NC_068994.1:35717046-35725896 GCF_001194135.2 Octopus bimaculoides | reverse complement strand
TCCTGTATATATATATATAATATTTATAATAATATGTCCTGTATATATATATATATATATAATATTTATAATATTCAAATAAGATTCGGGTAAAACCTTGTAGAAATAGTATGCAAAGCTTGTTTAAAATCATTAACAAGAGACAATGCACATCACTCATTTATCTGGTTTGGAAACTTAAAGAAGAAAAAGTGCAACATCACACAGACAATAATGAAAAATGCATATCCACACAATATGTTCTCAAGATCTTGCAATCTCTGTTCTGAGGTGATGTAATGTATTTTAGTGTGTATAGGTAAACTTGTGAAGAGGTACTCTGAAAGATTTATTAGATGCAACCACAGGCTAAAATGCTCATTTTTGTAGTTCTGCTAAGACAATTAATGTTTGAAACTCTATTGATACCATCTGCTCTTTTTTTGTTGTTTTTTGTTAATTCAATTTTTCTTCATCATATTGTATGCATTTATCTTTGGTTTTAAAAATAGCATGTATGTGTGTATATATACATCAAATTATATACGTTATCTTGTATGTGGTTTGAACCTTGGCTAAGAATATCTTATAGAAATGTATACATGTCCATATATAAATAGATATAAGTGAGTATATTCTGTTTTACTTATATGTCAGTATATTAAATTATATTTTATTTTATTTTACTTTATTATATTGTATATCTTTTCTGTTTTTCATAAACTGTAAGAATGCATGTACATATGTGCATATACAAATAGATAGATTCAAATATACAAATATACATATCTTTTATTTTCTATTTTACTTTCCTTTATTTCTATCGTTAAAAATAGTAAATATGTATATAGGAAGTGTATACAGAACGTATATAATATGTGTATACAGAATGATGGAATGGGGTTAAAATACCTAAATTTTCTTTCCTAATTACACTGTATAACAATGAAAAAAATAAACGGAAATGAGAATAATCTTTTCTGGGGCTATCTTGTGTGTAGATTACGAATATAACATCTGCTTCTTTCTGTGACCCTCCAGTTTCATGTAAATGACCATCTTACATACGTTAAGTATACTGATGATCCTGTAGGAATTGAGTGCAAACAGAGTTGGGCCAAAATTGACAAAATTGAACAGATTTTGATATAATTTTTATAGGGTATTCCTAAGGTCAACCTATACTATGAAAATTATAAAAAGTACACTCAATATTTTTATAATTATATGGGTCCAAATTTGGTAAATCTGACAAGAAACCATACCTCATCACCCAAGGAAATCAGAGGGCTGTGCCAAGCTCCACTGTCTACTTTGGCATGGTTTTTATGGCTAGATGCCCTTCCTAACACCAACCACCTTACAAAATGGACTGGGTGCTTTATATAAATGCACACACACACACACACACACACACACACAGTTCTTACATGAGTGTACCATTGAGAGAAGGTAGTAGGTAGAGACTTACAGAGACAATATTAAGAAAGGAAGTAATAGGATGGAAAGATAAAAATTAGTCTCAGAGAATTTATTGAGAGAGAGAGTTAGAGAGTTGTAATGATGGCAGGATAGGTTCAGTGGGTGATAAAATGCTACTCTACTTCATATTATATATAGGTGAATAGAAGTGTAAGTGAAGAAGAGCCAAGATGGTTTTGACAAGGAGCCTGAGTGTATCTTCAAAATAACATGCTCAAGAGAACATGGAGCAAAAGATTCAGAAAGTCAGAGAAAAATGTTGTAGCAAGATATAGGTAGTGGAGGCATTCAACTTTCACTTACCTCACAATTATGGATGGCATAGTATAATGAATGGAAGCAGAGATGCTGGAGAGAGAAGAGGATATAGAATAGGTACAGATATATCTATCTCTATATATAGAAAGATAGATTAGCTAGATATAGATGTAGATAAATGCATATATATATATATATATATATAATATATATATATATATGTATGTACATATATGCATGGATATATGCATGTATTTACATATTATTTATATTATTATATGATCGAACACCACGCATCCTTTTCCAAGTAAGTTTTATCTTAATATTACGATGCACACTCTTCTACTATCTCTTCTCTGTCTATCTTTCTCCCTCTCTTGTTTTTCATCCTTTCTGTTTTTCTCTTCCACCCTTTCCCTATTCTTTTCTCCCTTTCACCATTCCCTCTCTCTCTCACTCTTCCTCCTTGACTCTCTCATCGCTGACACGTGACGAAAGGGGATCTCTTTTTCTGTCCATTTCTTTCCTAAAGAAAAGACATGCCTTTTCCTGTCTTCTCTCATGGCTCGTCCACCTAGCGTTCATAATAATTTTTCTATCGTCTTGGCTCAACAGCCCTCACCGTTTGTTTTTACTGTCTTGTTCTCACTGTCCTGTTCTTGTTAACACTTTCACCCTCCACAAAAAATCCCAAATTTTATTTAATCTGCTTTGCAAGAAGGACTGTTTCAATGAAGTCGCGTATTGTCCTTGCCTTCGAAATGCAGAGTAGATAAAACAGGGACAACTGACGAAGGGGTATACTCTTTATGTTGCATGTCTCATTTCTCTTTTTGGTTTTTTTTTGTTGTTCAAAAAAATGTTCGTTTTCTATGTTTTCGTTTTTATGTGTTTGTTTCTCATTGTGCTTAACGTTTTTTTTTATGTCCTGTACCCATATATGCATGTCTATATACATATATAAGTAGGTATGTACATATATGTATGGATATATGCATATATTTATATATTATATCACTATATGATCGAACGCCACACATCCTTTTCCAAGTAAGTTTTATCTATATATATATATATATATATATATATATTTATATATATACACACACATACTTACATACGTATGTGTACACATATACAAACATAAATGTATATATTTACATACATATATACATACTTACATATGTATATGTACACACATACAAACATAAATGTATAGATTTACATACATATAATTACATACATACATACATATATGTGTGTGTGTGTGTGTGTGTATTTGTGTCTGTGTGTAAGTACAAACTAATATGTATACATGCACATATACATGTAAGTTTATATATACATATACATATATATTGATTAATTTAGTTTGCATGTGCAATGCATATGAACTGATTATGTATGGGTAAATTCGTGCACTAATCATATATATGAGTGTGTGTGTCTTTGTTTACTATTGTGAGCATGTATTTATACATTCTTATGAAAGTGTTTGCATGCATCTATGCTTATATACTTATAATAAGTATTGATATCCATGCACAAACATATATTTGTCTCTTCTATGCAAGGACATACACATGGTGTGTATGCTGATTAGTTTCCATTGTAGATATTAAGGAATATATTGAATGTGAAAGCAATTAAGTTCTATAGAACTTGTAATAACTTAATCTTGCAAGCATCTGCTTGATAATTGGAAGATTAAGAGTTCAGTCTTTACCTATGAGTTAACCTCCATGCTGCTGATAACTTGACTAATATGCAACCAGAACATGAGCCTGCCAGCCTATGGGTAGCATTGTCAGTTGTTTCACTTTTACCATTCCTGACAGATACACTTAAACATTTTATAGCCTTTATAGATCAATGAGTCTAAATGTTTCTTAGAACTGCTCAGATCAATTAAGCCAATGCTTAAATTAGACAAGATTTTCATGTTGTCCAATGTATGATGAGATTGGAATCTTCTTGAATAGAACCCAATATATTGAAAGTAACATTCCCCAAATGATTTGGTACTTATTCAGCAACATCTCAGTGAAAAGAGCAATTAAGGGAGCTGGCTATTTGATTTGCAATCTCCAAATTCTTTCAAATTACACTTTGCCAAATTAAAAAAAATGGACATATGAGAAAATGAAGTCTTGGCTATACAAAAATAATGAGATGATTCAGTGTGGAACAACTTTAGTCATATGTCTTTTAAAGCTAGGGTGATCTAAGGGCTCAACATCAATCTCAACTACTGAAGTATTCAGTTCAACTTATATTCTAGAATTGAACTAAAAATCTATGAATTGATAGTGCATTAATTTATTGTATATATGTTATCTCTTTTATCTCTACCATAGTGATAAAGTGATTATATTGTACCTTAACTGGTACTTATTTTACTAGTGTCTATATGCCAAGTTCTTAAGTCCTCTAAGGTATAAAGGTATGTAGGACAGACTCAAATTAAATAGCAAAAGAAATTTTGTGCTATGTATCAATTTGTTACGCACCCACTGTTTTTTGGCACTCTTCTTTTAATTTTGACTCGATATCTTCAGGAAGAGATACCTCAATCCTTTATATATTAACCAAAATGAAGTAGATTGACAAATTTACTTTTTGAACCAGTTGAAGACACACAAGATGTCGAAATATCATTCACTAGATAACAAATGGCACTCTTCTTTTAATTTTGACTCTATATCATCAGGAGGAGTTACCTCAATCCTTTATATAGTAACCATAATAATAATAATAATAATAATAATAGTAAAGATAATAATAATAATAATAATAATAATGATAATAATAATAATAATGTAATATGAATAAATAAAAATGTCAAATGTCTTGATGCATGACTTTTGGCCCATCCTGTATTATATTCAATCAGCAAAATACTTATAATTTTGTGGTAATGAATCCCTATTGTATTTGACAAGGAGTATTCAATTGCTTGAGTGGGCTACATACAAATTGTATTATCATATAAGTAGCTAAATTAGAAATCATCATCTAAACATAAAAAATTATTATCATATAAGTAGCTGATTATTTGCCAGACAAATGTTCACTTAATGCAATTCTCAGACAGAATCAACAATGAGATGATTTAACAAGGGGTGGACCTTTGAATTACATATGTAATCCATTGAGCAAGCTTAAAAAGAGTTTTTTATTTCTTCATTGCCCACAAGGGGCTAAACATAGAGGGGACAAACAAGGACAGACAAAGGGATTAAGTTGATTACATCAACCCCAGTGCGTAACTGGTACTTAATAATTTATCGACCCCGAAAGGATGAAAGGCAAAGTTGACCTTGGCGAAATTTGAACGCAGAACATAATAGCAGACAAAATACTGCTAAACATTTTGCCCGGCGTGCTAATGTTTCTGCCAGCTCGCCGCTGACAGAGTTTCTGCCTACAAAGAGTTTCAGCCTTCACCCACAAGTTTTGGGTCAATGCAAAATTATGGTGAAGGCACTTACCCAATATGCTGTGGACCAAACCTGCAACCTTGTTAGCGTGAAGCAAACTTTTTTTTCCATTCAGCTCCACTGCATCCTATGATTAGTACTTACTCTGTAAGAAACATAGGGCCAGGTTCCTAGTTTCTCTGGTGTGTATATATTCCTCTCTAGGTAGGATGCGGGTCCATCATAGGATGACTCATTTTAATTTGCTGAATAGACTGGGGCAGCATGAAATGAAGTGTTTTGCTTAAGAACACAGTGCATCACCCAATTCAGGAACTGAAACCACAATCTTACGACCATGTGTACAACACCACAACCACAAAGCCATGTGCCTCCACATACTGCATCATATATTATGCTGTAGAGTAACCCATACATATAACTATACAGGACACAGAATGTATACATATACATATGAATATATTATGCACAGTGTGTGCATATACATATGTATGTCTATATAAGCCAGATATGTAGCAATCATGTAATAACATTTCACAATACACTTGTCCAAATAGATATTGAAAGTATGCTGCCAAAGATCCAGAATTCTAAGATAAAACTGCCAAACTAAAGAATGGTCTATTTAACATGAATCTTAAAAGTCATGGAACAGTAGTATTATTCATCTACTGTTTTATAACAATATTTCCACTCTATACAATATATTTGTGTCTTCATGAATACATACAATGTATGTATACAAATATATGTATATATATATCTATCTATCTTTATCTATCTTTATCTATCTATCTATATGTATATATATATATATATATATATATATATATATATATATATATATATATATATATATATATATAAATGAATACATATTCTTTTCTTCTTACCCTTGTTTCAGACATTAGACTGTGTCCATGCTGGGGCACTGCTTTGTAAAGCTTTTAGTCAAACAAACCGACCTCGAGTATTTATCTTTTTAAGCCTGGTACTTATTTTATCAGTCTCTTCTGCTAAATCACTAAGTTATGTTGACGTAACAAACTAACACTGGTTGTCAAGAGGTAGTGGGGGACAAACACAGGCAGAAGGACACACACACACACAATGAACCTCTTTCTGTTCCCAATTACCAAATCCACTCGCAATGCTTTGGTCAGCTCAAGGCTATAGTAGATGACACTTGCCCAAGGTGCTACGTAGTGAGGCTGAACCCAAGACCATGTAGTTGGGAAACAAGTTTCTTATCATACAGCCATGGCTGAGTGGATGTGTGTGTGTGTGTGTGTGTGTGTGTATACATACATACATATGAATGTGTGGTCGTGTAAGTAAGGCATCGAAATTGTGAGGAGCTTTGCTTGATAACTGATGAGGGAAGAACATGTCCACACCCATTGTGGGATTTTCCTGTTCTCTGTATGTTTCTTTATCATCTTTCTGTGGAACACTGGGGTAAGATGCAGCCTCCAGGTTCAGTCCCACTCTAGCCTCGGGCTGGCCAAAGCCTTGTGGGAAGATTTGATAAATGGAAATTGAAAGAAGCCTGTTATACAAGTATGTGTGTGTATGTTTGTGCGTGAGGGTGTGTGTGAGAGAGAGAGAGTGTGTCTCTCTCTGTCTGTGTTTGTCCCCCACTACCACTTGACAATCAGTGTTGGTTTGTTTATGTTCCCATAACATAGCAGTTTGGCAAAAAGGGTCCAATAGAATAAGTATAGGTTAAACAAATGTATATACCGGGATCTATTTTATTTGACTAAAATCCTTTAAGGTAGTACTCCAGCATGGCCGCTGCCTAAAGACTGAAACAGATAAAAGATAAAATATGTGTGTGTGTGTGTGCGTGCGTGCGTGTGTGTGTGTGCATTTGTGTGTGTGTATGTGAGTGTGCATGTAAGTATATATATATGTGTATATATATATATATATATATATATATATATATATATATACACACACAAGTGTGTGTATGTAAAATTACATGGTCTTTTGTGATTCAATTTTGTAATGTCCTTCATCCATTGCCCTTGTGGTATACAGAACATTCATCCTTGATAGCATTCTCAGTATTTTTATGGTGGGGGAGGAGGAGGATGTAGTAGCAATACGACAGACAGTATGGGAAGTAGTATGGTGGTATTATAGGCTACAGTAGTAGGCTTTGTTGCCCTTAAAATTTATACCATTGAGAATTCTCTATTCTTTCCAACTCCTGTATCTCTATAATGCATAGTTATCTACATCTATCAGTATATCTATAAAATATATGTCTATGAGTACATGTATATGCATAAACATACAAATACATACATACACACACACACACACACATATATATATATACATGTGTGTGTGTGTGTGTGCGTATCTGATATATTTGATACATATAAGAGAAAGAGAGTGTATGCATCTGTAAGTTCCCATATGCAGCTGTTTACATCAGCAGACTTACACATATTCGTGCATGATAACACAGATATAAGGTTACTGCTTGCTTTATCATGCATATGGTCATTGATCCACCAAATATTTATGAATGTCTCGTCATGTGATAACCAATCCCTTAAACATGTGATCTATTAGTGGCGCTCATTCCAACAATTGAATGTGTATATATATGTGTGTATGTGTGTGTGTACAAATACATATATATATATATATACACATTCATATGCCTATGAAAACACACACATATGCATGTTTATTAATGTATGTGTAAATATTCATGCAGACAATGCAGTACCAACACACACACACACACACAGTTTATGTGTATATATTTATATATAGCTTATTTATAGCTTCAGAGAGTTTGTAAAGCAGTAAAGTTGATCTCCAAACTAAGTTTTGCAGTAAAAACATTATACACACTTATATATATGAATATATGTGTGTGTGCATATGTATTTGCATATATACATATACACACATATATGTGTATGCATGCTTGTTCTATGTACACACATATATATACATACACATATATAAATATATACATGCATACACACACACACATATTTATACACATATAATACTCTTTTATTCTTTTAATGGTATCAGTCACTAGACTGTGGTAATGGTTGAGTTCTACCTTAAAGGGTTTATCCATTCAAATAAATCCAGTACTTATTTTCCAGTCTGGTATTTATTCAAACAGCTTCCATTTGCAATACCACTAGATTACGGGGCTATCAAGAAATTAACACCTATTGTAAGGCAGAAACAAACAAATAAAAGCTCACACACACATATGCAATGGACTTCTGTAAAATTTCTCTCTACCAAATTCACTCAGATGACATTGGTCAGTCCACAGCTATTAAAGAAAACAATTGTCCAAAAGGTTGTGCAAAACTACAAGGCTTCAAAGCAAGGTTCTTATGCAACTAAGTCTATATCCATAAGATATTTGTCTATATATACATTATATATATATATATATATACATTATATATATATATATATACATATATTACTCTTTTACTCTTTTACTTGTTTCAGACATTTGACTGCGGCCATGCTAGAGCATCGACCCCACCAGGACTTATTCTTTGTAAGCCTAGTACTTATCTATCGGTCTCTTTTGCCAAACCGCTAAGTTACGGGGACGTAAATACACCAGCATCTGTTGTGAAGCGATGTTGGGGGAACAAACATACACGCAGATACATATATATATATATAT
>NC_068994.1:35713198-35715606 GCF_001194135.2 Octopus bimaculoides | reverse complement strand
TATATATATATATATATATATATGTATATATATATATATGTATGTATGTATGCATGTATATGTATATATATATGCATATATATATTTTTAGATATGAATGTATATATGTATATATATATATATATATATGCATATATATATATGTGTGTGTGTAAGCATACACATATCATGTGTATATGTATTTCATGAATATATTGATTTTGTTCATGTTTTATTGTGCTAAAATATATCATATAAGTATACCTTTATATTAGATATGTGTTGGATCTAATCTATGTATATATTGTTACCTGAAATAGAATCTGATATCTTAATGTTGGCTAGCTGTACATAATATTCAAGTATAGCTGTGCTGAATCTGTACTTCAATCAGTGTATATATAAGCATAACTATGTGTGTGTATACACACACACACACACACACACACACACACACACACACACACACACAAACACAAATATATATATAATGAATATATTGCATGCATGCATACAACAAACATACTTATATACATGCATACATATATATATATATACACACACACATATATATATATAATATAAATAATATATATATATATATATGTAATATGCATGCAAGCTCGTTTATTTTCTATCTGCTGATCATATGGGGGGAAAACCTTGAACAAAAGGGACAGTTACATTGAATTCTCAATAAACTGTTAATCTAGCCAAGGTTAGACAATCCAAATGGTGACTAAGCCTTTTCATCAGATAACCAGTGATTTATTTCCAATTCAGCTAAATCTCAACCTATAACCCCCTCCTATTCACCCGCTTCAGTTACATGTTTTTATTTCATTTCTTATGTATATTTTTTTTGTAATTGTTTTCTTTATTATTATGCTTTTGCATCACTTATTTTTAATTCATTTTTTCTCTTTATTTTTCAGTTTTGTACTGTTCGTGTTTTTTTTTTCCCTGTTTTGTATTATAATAATTTTTATCTTCTCTCTCTCTTTCTCTATTTCCTCTCTCTCTCTATTTAAATACAACACTTCCCTGCACAATAGTTACTGATACATTCACTATAAATGCTTTTTGACGTCTTTATTTTTGTGGGAAGGTCCTTCTCCATATACACCCACTGTATATCTATGTTATTCATCTTACCTTATCAGTATCATAGCATTATTAAGCTCTTGCTTTTTTTTCTTTTCCCCCTTCTTTTTTTTTTTTTTTTGATATCTTAATTCTTACAGATGTGCATCCAGGAGGCTGCATTAGCTTCAAGCTTAGGCAAAGAAGAGCAGCACATATTACTGTCATCTGATCACACTTGGAATGAATTAACTGCTGAACACTACGAAACATTACCTGGTGAGTATACAAAGAAATAATACATAAAAACTGACCAATGAAAGAACTTACATAGCTTTATGTAGTCAGTGAATTTGCTAGAAACAGAAACCAAATTACATTAATTTCCATCTTATTTTCTTCAAAAATGTTAAAAAAAACACAATTAATAGGAGATAAATAATTTATCTCTTCAAAACAAGAGACTGATTATCATAGCTGGAATGCCTTTAAATCATAAATCTGCATAGTAAGGGCTAATCTTGCATTAACCCTTTAGCATTCAGCTTATTCTGTTAAATGTGATGCTTATTCATTCATGTTGTTTTGCATTATTCGTGCATTATCTTGTAGCTTCAAGGTTCTGACACAGTAGATTATGTTTAGAATGAAATTGTAGGGTGGGAGTGAGAGGCCAGATTCAGCCAATTTGAACATAAAGCAGGTAGATTATTTTGACAGGATTTGGTCGATTCATATGCTAAAGGATTATATAACAATTAAAGAAAATTAAAATACCATAAATGTCAGTGATTCACTATGGTCTTAACCAACCAGCTGATGAGTAAAATAGAGGATAAAAATATAACATTTATATGAAGAAGTACCAAATATTTTGCAAACCAGAATAACTTATTTTACATCTCATTGATGAAGGATTCCGTAGATGATGTTAGTTAATAGTCATTCATCTTCCTCGTGGCAAATCAATTTGCTCCACTTTATTACAGATATTTGGACTTATTAGTTGCTATCACAGGTCGTTGCTATTTTCTTCAAATTCTACCATTTTATTTTAACCTTATGAATGGTAAAATATCATTAATTGGCAGAGTGGCATATCACCATCCAACCCACACACATTTAAAAGGTACTGTTAAATTACTTATATTTTGCAAAAAAAAAAAAATATTGTTGTTACATGTTTCCAGTGAACTAGCAATGTTAGTTATTCCTAGTCTTTCATGAAAACATGTCAGGCCAAGGGAAAATTTTGTCTTACTTAGAAAACAAGTGAGGGTTGGCAACAGAAGGAGCATCTGGCTGTATAAAGTCTGCATCAACAAATTCTATTTGACACATAAACA
>NC_068994.1:35712293-35713188 GCF_001194135.2 Octopus bimaculoides | reverse complement strand
TATATATATATATATATATATATATATTCATATAAGGGCATTACTATAGAGTAATGCCTCACGTTCAGCTACCATAATAAACACATTTTTACTGAACACGAGGAAAATGCAATTCCCAAAAATTGGCCTCTTAAAAAAAGACTTAACTATATATCGAACGATTTCCCAATTATTACAATAATATGTAACTTTCGATCATCAGTATAGTATGGTCAGAAGATATAAAAATAAACAAAAGATTCAACATACCAAAAACGAACACCCATGTATCCACCCCAAAACGCCTGCTTCTATATATATATATATATATATATATACACACATATATATATATGAGGATGCATTACCTAGTGGTTAAGGTGTTGTACTCAAGGTTGCAAAAGTGCTGGTTCGATCACTGGATGGTGCATTGTGTTCTTGAGGACAAAGCACTTCATCTCACATTGTTCTGCAATCACTTCAACATCTGACCACTAATACCCTAACTACTATACCTCATGTATATATATATGTATATATACATACACATATAGGGGGCATAAGATATTTGAGGACAGATTTATGCTTATCATAAAACAGATATATAATAACAGATAACTTTATTTATCAAAAAATGCTATGAGGATAAAAATAAACCTTCTTTTCTATAATGTTATTCAATAAAACCACTTTCAGTTTCAACAACTGCTTCTATATGCGATCTAAATCATCTACATGCTTGAATCAAGTGGTCCTGGTTCATTTTGGACATTACTCTGACTATGGCAGCTTTCAAAGAATCTTTGGTGTTATGGGCTTGTTCATTGACCTCAGTCACAATGACGCACTATGTGTAATAGTCCAATGCATTGAGATCTGGGGAATTAGGAAGCCGAATGTTAGGGGTTATGTGATC
>NC_068994.1:35710287-35711884 GCF_001194135.2 Octopus bimaculoides | reverse complement strand
AGAGCCTTTTAGATCTGATGTGATGATTTTCTTTCGCTTTTTCTGACAAATTGACCTTTCCTCACCATATAAGACTTATATCTGATGTCTTCATGGACAACATTTCTGACTGCTCCTTCTGACACATGGAGATCTTTTGCAATTGACTTTATGGACTTTCTTGGATTGCAATCAATGGTCTGTTGAACTTGTTAGATAAATTCAGGTGTTCTGATGATTTTAGGGCATTTAGAATACTTTTTATGCTTTGATACTGGTGATACATACATATATAAATACCTATCAGAAATCGTATAAAAGCCCGGCAGATGGATTGTATTTGTAATTTGAAGGTCCAACTCTTCTTACATAGTATCGTGCTAATTCTGTTTGAAAATTACATTAAGGATGCACACGTCTGTGGAATACTCAACCACTTATACACTTATTCAATAAACCTGGTAGTTCAGTTAATTGAACAGCTGAACTCTTATGGTTGTAAGTTCTTAGCAGCATATGTGAATGTATGTGTCTCTGCACTCTGTGTGAGTGTATAAATATATTTATGCATGCATTCATGTAAACACATATGTTCATATATATGTGCGCTTGTAGAGAGAGAGAGAGAGAGAGAGAGAGAGACAGGCAGACAGTCAGAGAGAGACACAGAGAGAGACTGGCATTCTGTTGGTTATGACGATGAGGGTTCCTGTTGATCCAATCAA
The DNA here is from genome assembly GCF_001194135.2 of Octopus bimaculoides. Lineage (NCBI taxonomy): Eukaryota > Metazoa > Mollusca > Cephalopoda > Octopoda > Octopodidae > Octopus > Octopus bimaculoides. The sequence goes on along the minus strand of NC_068994.1, from coordinate 35,711,180 downwards.
CATAACATCTTGCTCATGAAATTAATGTGCATGTGGCTGAGAACACCACATACACATGTATCCTTAATGTAGTTCTCAAGAAGATTCAGTGTGACATGGCTGGCCTTTTGAAATACAGGTACCTGACATGGCTGGCCCTTTGAAATACATTACCTGTATTTCAAAGGGCCAGCCATGTCACAGTCTATGTCGCACTGAATCCTCCTGGGGCCTACATTAAGGATGCATGTGTCCGTGGTGTGCTCAACCACATGCATGTTAATTTCATGAGCAGGATGTTATGTTGATTGGATCAACGGGAACCCTCATCGTCATAACTAACAGAGTGCCCATCTCTCGGTCTATCTGTCTGTCTGTCTGTCTCCGCTCTCTCTCTATAGATAAACACACACACATATGAACGTATGTGTTTACATAAATGTATGCATAAATATTTATACACACACACACAGACATACACGTATACATATACATGCTGCTATATATGGAATTTAGAAAGAATTTACAACCATAAGAGTTCAGCTGTTCAATTAACTGAACTACCAGGTTTATTGAATAAGAGTATAAGTGGTTGAGTATTCCACAGACATGTGCATCCTTAATGTAATTTTCAAACAAAATCAGTACGATACCATGTAAGAAGAGTTGGACCTTCAATTTACAGGTACAATCCATCTGCCAGGCTTTTATACGAGTTCTGTCTACAACAGAACATAATAGATTTTACAATAAAATACAGTAATAGGCAAGAAAACAAATATTCATTGGGTTTAAAGCAAGCACGTATATATATATATATATATATAGATATATATATATATATATGTATATATATATAGGTATTTACGTATGTATTATCTATATATATATATATATATATATATATATATATA
>NC_068994.1:35704995-35709787 GCF_001194135.2 Octopus bimaculoides | reverse complement strand
ATGTGTTAATGTTGAATCACTACTACTACTACTACTACTACTACTACTACTGCTGCTGCTGCTGCTGCTGCTACTGCTGCTGCTGCTGCTGCTGCTACTACTACTACTACTAACAACAACAACAGCAACAATAAATTTGACTCTTCGAGTGTGAAAACATTGTTTTTTTGCTTCTCCCTTCAAAGCACATTTATTCAAGTATTACCAAATATAATTTTCTTTGGAGTTTTTTTAAAAACAATTGTCTAAGAAGAGGCTGCCCTTGATTCCCAAGGATAGACAACAGACTAGAAAAAAAATCAGTCTTTTTTCACAAACTTTAAAAATTTTGTTCACACACTTTACATTTTCATATCTAAAATGGTTACCGCACATAATTATGCTACACAACAAAACACTACAACAGTTAAAAAATAATACAAAAGCAAAATATACAACTGAATGTATAAGAAGAAAACAACAAACATTATAGTGAACAATTAGTAGAGGAAAATGCTCCAAATACTCAAGTTATTTGGAAGACAATGACAGTAATAACAACAATAGTATTAGCAACACTTACATTAAACCAAATATCTTGATTGGTTCATATAGAAGCTGTGTGAAGGTAAACTTTCCTTTAATTCAAAACGAACTGATGGAACTTTTCTTTACCACAGAAGATAATCAAGAAGTGGGCAAAGAGAAAACATTATGTATTTCTGCTTACAAAAAAATGGAAGTAGATAGAATTTCCCTTCACTTCAAGTAGTACAAACCCTCCAGGACATATCAAGTGAAATTATCTCAACTGAAAAAGGCAAAATTCATATCATGATATGCTGCACTAAAAGTGGTGAGCTAACAGAATTGCTAAAGCATCTGACAAAATGCTTAGTATGATGATTGCCTCAGCATATGATTTCCTCAATATATGATGATTGCCTCAACATATGATGATTGACAGATGACAGTTGTCTCATGAATGAGAGTTAGACACCTGTATGTCATTGGATTTAAGTGACAAAATCTTGTACATCACTTTTGCCACTATCTTGGTTGTTATAGCAGGTTCCTGTAATAGGCATTGTAAGATGACTGGTACTAACTTGACTGTAAGTTTTATGTCAGAGTATCTTCCTTCTAGAAGAGCTGCCTTCCACATGGCGTGTCTCCTACTCCAGGGAAATCTGACCTAAAGATGGGACCCTGACAGCTATTAACATTCTTCCTCAGAATATACCTGAGAGTAATGGCAATTAAGGGATAACTCCAGAACTGATGTCTCACCTCCAGATGCAGTTTAATGCCGAGGACAGCTGTATAAAGAAGTGCTGATCTCTAACTGTGGAGGGAACCTGTGGTAGAGGTAGACATGAGACGGTATGATGAAGCATGATCTTTGAACTTTGAGCCTTACAGAAGCAATGACTAATGAAAGAGACTTTTGGCAAGGCAATGTGCTGTGCTTGAGAGGACCCATCAAGCCAAGTGCACTTGTGCTGGTGGCACATAAAAAACACCTTTTGAGCACTGGGCCTCACAGAGGCAAAGTGGCTGAGCTCCTTTCAAGTGTTGGGCCTTGTATTATAACCCTATAATACTCAACAAAGTATTATAACACTATAATACTCAACAAAGCACTCATATTTGCAATGAAAATTTCTAGCTTATCTAAGTCAGATGTAGACATAATGTTAATAGCACGACAAACTGTTATTAATTATGACAACAAACTATGGATTAGATCAGATAGAATGAATTCCTTTGATACACCAATGGGTTCACGTGACTCAGCTCAGGTCATGGATATCGTTGGAATTTACTTCTTATTCCACATAAAATCCTCATTCCCACAAATAGCGGGGGAAGGGGGGGGTCTATACAGAGACAATGCCCTTTTCATAATAGATAATTGCACTAAAATAGAAATAGAGAGATACAGAAAAAAAACTGCACAAATTATTTTAAAATTTCAGCATATCTGTGACCATAGGCAGTAATTACCGTAAGGTAAATTTCCTAGATGTTACTTTTAACTTACAAACAGGGATTACGAACCATACCACAAACCAAACGAGTGTCTAAGATACATAAATGTAAAGTTCAATCCTCTACCATCCATAACGAAAGGGATAGTTAGGAACATGACTACCAGAATATCATGCCTGTCAGCCAATGATACAATATTCAACATACATGCACCTTACTACAATGAAGCACTAGCTATGGTCGGGTATAAGGAAAAAATTAAGTTCACACCTGGTGAAGCCCTAAATATTACTAACACCCACGCACCTAAAGTAGAAACTCACACATGAAAAACAACATACATATAACAATAAAAACACAAAAACCCAAGACACAATGGAAAGATAGGAAAAAATAAACAAAACCCAAAAGAATAACCATAATAGCAAAAACAACGCACAAAATGCCAACAACATACAAAATAGCCAAAAGGAACCAAACAAAAATACAAAAATTCTGAGGTTCTATAGTTTAACCCAATTTCCGGATTGCAAATATCATCAAAGATAGGTAAACAATTCCTAGCAGTGTTAGACAGGTGCTTCCCTAAAACACATAAATACCATTGTATCTTCAACAACATACACAATGAAAGTATCACATGCCACATCGAACAACATGGAGTACTACATATACAAATACACCAATAAAAATATATACATGCAAACAACAACCACAGGCAAGGAACAAACAGATCAAAACAACTCAGGGTATTGGAACAATAACAAAAATAAACACAATAGGGATCAAAGAAATATGGATAGCAACCCCAACAGTTATAATAGGATTCAAACAAAAACTCAAAAAAGAATCAGCAAAACAGACTATAACATCAAGAACACTTCAAACACTGCTAATCAACTGGAACGTCACAAAAACAAAAACAAAAAGTCACCAGATAACTATAAAAATAATAATAGTGCAAATAATTGCAGCTGTTGCAAGAAATCTGCATGTCTGCTCGGGAACCAATGCATGCAACAAAACATCATATACAAATGCACTATCATCATATCACAACATAGATATGTATACATAGGAGCCTATGGAAACCGATTTAAGGTCCAGTATCACAACCCTATCTCCTCATTCTGAAAGATAAGCTGGCAGCACACAACATCACCAGTGGACCTAATATGTAGATTAAAAGAAGGAAATATAAAATATGAGAGAGAATGGTCAATGATAAAGCCAGTACACCCATATAATACACTATCTGACGTATGTGACTTGTGCCTTAAAGAAGCCTTGTGCATCCTGTTAAGTAACAAACACTTGATAAATAAGCATGCTGAGAAAATACCAAGATGTTGGCACCACACTGTATAAGCATTTTCCAGATTCAGCACAATTAAATAATAATTATTCAGTGAACCCTCTCCCTCTCCCCTTGTCCCTATCCATGTGTGCATGTGTTGGGTTATATTTCAAATGAGTGTAAAGACTGCAGAATGAAAGATAATCAGATGGGGCAGAAATGCAGATTAGCTTAATCTGCCAAAGATGTTGAATGCCTCTTATGGATTGTCTTAAATCTGGCAACATAGTTACAATATCGATTCTTAAATGAATCAGCTGTCTGCCCAATGTAAACATAGGGCCCTTCCCTTGTGTGCACACGATACATTTATATACAAGATTTGTACTCATACTGAGATTCATCAAAGAACATTTTGATTTATCTCTGCATGAGCATTTATCATATTTATTTGTATATAAGGCAGTCCTGAATCCATTAACTGGCGTTGTTACCATGCTAGCTGTACCATGAGTATTTCCACTACTACAAATTGGTCGTAGTTAGTGATTATCAATGTGGTTTACATATCCTTGGATGGTATTTAGATGCAAATGTTTGCTAGATCCAGTAGGTGGGTTATTGAACCTTTGCTGCATTTTGCTATTGTTTATGCGATGCATAAGCTGCTCTAAATGAGAAGAGGATGCTGGAAAGTTCCTGGCTTAGGGTAAAACAAAATACAGGAGGATCACTTAATTATGATTATATTCAATATATTCCCCTCTCAGATTCACACACCTATTGTTGTGGCCCTTCAGTTTTTCTAAGCCTGTAAAAGAACTTGGAAGGTTGGACCTCCAACCAGGCCTTTTGCGATGCCCTTAAAGCCAGAAACTTTTCAGCATCCCCTTATAGGACATCTGTTGGTCCATATTGACAATGCATATGCACATGTATGGGTAGCTTGCGCAAGATTTATTCTTTTGAGGAAAACTAGCTGTCCTCTTCAGACGATGCATACAAGATTCTCCTGTCTATACCACTGATATATATCTGAGGGAAAGGGTGCTGAGTTGAACAGATTTGACAGAACAGCTGAAGGAATTTTTGTTTTCAAACCTAAAATGATAAATGCTAAAGTTAACCTTGGCAGGGTTTGAACTCAGAGTACAAAATGTTAGAAAGAAAATAACTTCTGTCATTCTATCCAGTTAGCTAACAAGTCCACCAATTCACTACCTTTCTAGTTTGTAGCTTTCAATGATTCTGAAGAAATACATGATTCAACGTGTCCTTCCTTGTTTTAAGGAGGTGAGGCAAGAAACAGAGTGAAATCAAATGCAATTTCAATGCTATTTCTACCAAGATTGAGTAATGAATTATGTACCCTTGACTTACAGAAGACATACATACGTACACACACACAGATAGACACACACACACACACACACACACACACAAACACACATCCACAAACACACACACACATATATATGATATATTATATATATATGTGTGTGTATGTATATATATATATATATA
>NC_068994.1:35700187-35704440 GCF_001194135.2 Octopus bimaculoides | reverse complement strand
CTTACTGTCGCTATGATAGCCACCACAACCAGTCTACTCAGTCAGTGAGCAACAGTCTTAGCTCATTGGGATTTATTACAAATGTTTGATAATTCAACAGAGTGTATTGGCCTAGTGTTGCAACTGATATTGGTTTATAGTTCAGAACAGATATATGCTTTATGTTTTTTTTCCTAGACAAAACAGGTGAGATGGTGATTCTAGAATGGTATTGCAGCAGTGTTCTGGAATATTGCTGATGTGTCTAGGTGTTTATGGGTGATTGGACATTTTGTTATTAAAGGCTAAATGGGTTGAAGAAAATACTTTCATGTGTGTATGAGTGTATATGTGAGTGCGTGTTGGTAAATGTGTGTTTTTGTGTGTGTGTGTGCATTATTCATATATATATATATTTAAATATATATACATATTTAAAATGTAAGTTTGTATGTATGTATATATATATGTGTGTGTGTATGTATGTGCACATATATATATATATATATATATATCTACACATACATACATATACATACATAAATATATATAAATATATATATATATATATATATATATACATTTATACATATATATCTATATATATTTCTACACGCAATTACATACGCGCGCACGCACACACAAATATATGACTGTGTGAGTATGTAATCTATGTATCTATTTACGAATGAATATACATATGTATTTATGTATTGTGTATGCATAAATGTATATGCGTATGTGTCTATGTAACTAAGTATATATGTATGAATAATTTGTCTGTATGTATCTACAAATATAAGTACAACATAAATGTATTATATTGAAAATCGTGGTCATTATTGGTGATTTACTATTGATATAAGCTGTTCTGCGCAAATATTTAAGAACGTAGCTGAATATAAGTGTGCCCATGGGTAAAATTGACACAACTGTAAGTTCAGTTTGAATTGATGGTTCAAATAAAATAACCATTATCAAAAAGTGAAGCCATGCATCCAATTCTTGTTGGGAATCAACTCTCATTATGTATATATGTGGAAGATACTTCACTGCAGAAATTGTGCCATACACTTCAACAGACACAGCACACACACTCACGCACACACACTCATGCACACACATGCCTCCCTCCCCCACAACACATACAGACACACATGCGTCTCTGTGTTTATATAATAGCTTGAAGCTATCTATTGCTTAGTTCAGTAACGTGGTTTGTTGTAAGTAATTTCTTTCCGGCAGGCATGGGGCCAAGTTTGTAGATGAGAGGTGTCTATGGGTAAAGCATAACATATAATATAGAATAGTATAGTTTGTTGCATTGTACCATCATCCTGTTATAGATGTTGTGAAAATGAATTTAAAAATTGAAATTTACATTAACAGGAATTGAACTCAGAAGCAGTTAGACACCATATATAAGTTATTGAAAATGAGGTACAAAAATCTGATAATGTAAAACATTAAGCTCACCACTATTTTTGCTGTAGGAACATCTTCATCATCAACATTTTCATTATAACCACCATCATTACCATGATATCTATATCATAATAAAGAAAGCTGCTTATTAATTTATTTGGACTTTGTAACTTTTACTAAAAGGAAGCAATTATTAAAGACTACACTGTCTAGAAAATTTTTTAAAATTCTAATTTTAATGTTTTTCATCAAAATGTTGTTATTAAGATTCTTTTATTACTGAAGATTCCAATTAAAGAAAACTAATTTTAATTCACTGCAAGATAGCATATTTTAGCTGCAAGATAGCATTCCTTCTTTGGCTAAAAAAATAGCACCTTTGGCCTTGCTACACGAAAGAAATTATATTTTATCATACCTATAGGTCCCATCATAACTGTAGCACCAGTTCACCTTTCACTCTTTTATTACCTTATCCTTAGTATCTAACAAAGAGTTTTGTTGATGGCAACATTATTAAACCCCCTAAAATCATTCATGAATTGCAGGCATATCTTCTTCCATACACCGTTCATAGCTGTACTTTGTACATCATTCCATGCTGCTGTTGTGTTCTGTACAGCTTTGTAGATATCATATCTCTTCCAAAAGTCACGAAGTGTAATGGACTCATCAAAATCAGCTGCAGCTATTGCTTGCAGCAGTCTATGCTTTATATAATAATGCTTGAAGATAGCAATTATTCCCTGAACCATTGGCTGCAGAAGAGACGTGGTGTTCAGAAGGATGTATACAACGGTAATGTTGGGGCCAAAATCTACAATGTTTTACAGGTGATCAGGGGCATTATCTATGATAAGTAAAACCTTAAAAGGAATCTCCTTCTCCTTACAGTACTTCTTTGCTCCTGGGATAAAATGATTAAAGAACCAATTTTCAAAAACAACAACAATAACCCATTCTTTTGAATTAGCCATCCATATAACAGGGAGAGATGCCTTAGGTATGTTCTTCAGAGCAGTGGGGTTGTGTGCATGATGCACAAGCAATGGCTTTAACTTAAAATCTCCTGCACAATTACCTCCCAACATAATGGTCACACATTCTTTTGAGTCCTTGTAGCCTGAAATAGTTTTCTCCTCCTTGAAATGAATGAATGGTCTGGCAATTTTTTCCAATACAATCCAGTTTCATTTATGTTAAAAATTTGTTCAAGAAGAAAAAAATTTTCTTCGATGATTTTTTTTATTGCTTTAGGAAAGTCTGCTCCTGCTTGTTCATCAGCATTGTTCATCACCAATGCTTGGTTGGCATTTATGTTATCAACTTCAGAAGGATAAAAGGTGAAGTTGAGCTCGTCAGAATTTGAACAAAGAATACAAAGCCAGAAGAAATGTCTTTAAGCATTTTATCCAATATCCTAACAATTCTGCCAGATTAAGTAATTTCGAATTTTGTTATAAGACCAGTAATTTTTAGAAGAAGGGGTCGAGGATATAAACCCCAGTACTCAACTTGTAATAACTTTATTGACTGCAGAAGGACAAAAGGCAAAGATGACCTTGGGTATATTTGAACTCAGAACATAAAGAGCCAGAAGAAATGCCACTGAGTATTTTTTCCAACTTACCAACAATTCTGCAATCATGCCTCCTCAAGAATCTTTAATAATAACAATAATGCTCAACTTGTACTTGTTTTATTGACCCCAGAAGAATGACAGGCAAAGTTGACCTTGGTAATATTTGAACTCAGAACATAAAGAACTGAAAGAAATGTCACTAAATATTTTGTCCAACTTGCTAATGATTCTTCCAGCTCACCGCCTTATGAATTTTGAAAAATAATAATAATGTTAAGCCAACATGGAATTCCAGTCCATGCTCTGACAAGAATGGTATGTGCATAATGATTATTGAGCACAGTGATTAAGTCTGAATGAGGAGGGGGGGGGGGCATAACAAAAGTAAAAGAAGAAGGATTGGAACAAGAAGTGGGATGACTCTACTAGCTTTCTCTTTGTTTTCCACTAGTGGTAGAAAATAAAGAGAGAGGAGACAGCAGACTTGTTGGTCAGAGGTTGAAGTGGGTGTGTGAGAGATTTTATACCAATAAATAGGTGGCAGAGATATGAGATGTCTTGATACAGTGCTTTTGGTGCCACTGATTTGGCACAGCTGATTTGACTGACATCAGATGTTTTAATGTTTCTCTCATTTTAATATTTTTTTCTCCCCCCGACACTTTCTCTGTCTATGTGTTTGAGGATAGGGAATGTGTTTATATTAACTATGTTCACTTAATAAACTGTAAGACCAGTCTCTCTTCTCTCCCTTTCTCTCACCCACTCTTTCTAACTGAATGTGTACATTTTTGCATGCATGTACACGTATGTGTTTGCTTACCTCCAATGTAAAAGAAAAACATTGTCACTAAAGCAAGTTCTATGTCCAGTCAATCATGCCAATTTACTTGCATCTAATCAGCAACATCCAATTGTCTCATATTGTAAACAATGTGGTTTTTTTTCTGGATATAACCCAGGATGTCTGTGTGTGATACTTTAGTGATATCAAAAAAATCTATTCCTACACTGCATTCTGCCTGTTCACATATAAATAATAATATATATAAATATACATACAAACACATATACATGGCTGTGTGGTAAGTAGGTTGCTTACTAACCACATGGTTCTGGGTTCAGCCCCACTGTGTGGCACCTTGGGCAAGTGTCTTCTATTATAGCCTCGGGCCGACCAAAGCCTTGTGAGTGGATTTGGCAGACGGAAACTGAAAGAAGCCTGTCTTGTATATGTATGTGTGTGTGTGTGTGTGTGTGTGTGTGT
>NC_068994.1:35697651-35699776 GCF_001194135.2 Octopus bimaculoides | reverse complement strand
GCCTGAAAGAGACAGGCTTCTGTCAGAGGCCTGTAAAACTTGAAGTCACATAGAGCTGAATCAAACTATTTTAAATAATACAAGTAACTTCTATTAAATGTGTTGGGTGCCTTTTTCTTTCATTTGTCAACCCATATGTGTGTGTGTGTGTGTGTGTGTGTGTGTGTGCATCTTTTGTTCTTTTTTCTTTTCATTTGCTTCAGTCATTAGACTGCGGCCATGCTGGGGCACTGCTCTTTGAATTTTTAGTTGAATGAATCAACCCCAGTACTTATTTTTTAAGCCTGGTACTTATTCTAACGGTCCCTTTGATCAAACCACTAAGTTATGGGGATGTAAACACATCAACACCAGTTGTCAAATGATAATGAGGGAACAAACACAGACACACACACATAGATATATATATATATACATATATATATGACGGACTTCTTTCAGTTTCTGTCTACCAAATCCACTCATAAGGCCTTGTTCAGCCTGAGGCTATAGAAGAAGACACTTGGCCAAAGTGTCATGCCGTGGGACTGAAACCAGAACCATGTGGTTGGGGAGCAAGTTTCTCACCACATAGCCACTCCCAGTTTTGCTGGCTGATTAGAACTTGTTTCATTGAAAAGGTTAGATGAGTCTATATAACATCCTTTGTTTTCACAATTGGTTTTAAAGATAAGATCCACTTCAGTTTTTATTTTTCAAAAATGTATGCTTCCTGGCATTATTGTTAGTTTTTCTAGATTCTAAAACACATAAAGGGAGATTTTGGCTTCTAATTCTGTAGATAATTACACATACTGCCACATAATCACAGAGATGTGTGTCTATATATATGTGTATAGATGTTTAAAAATTATATATGGACAAATAACTATAGATATGTCAACACACACACACACACACACACACACAGGTGCACACACATACACACACATATATTTATGCATATGTCCATGTGTTGTCATACTGTTCATCTCACTCATGTGAATGTCTTCATGTACTTCTACATATGTTTTATATCACTCTTCAATTCTCTCTCCCCTATAGACACACACCCTCTTTCCCCTCTCTCCCCTATAGACACACACCCTCTTTCCCCCTCTCTCCCTCTCCCTCCCCCTCTCTTCCTCCCCCTCCCCCTCTCTCTCTTTCTCCAACAGACACACACACGGGCACTCTATTTCTTTTGCTATTTCACTCTCTCCCTCTGTGTACATTCATGTACGATATATTTGCATTAGAGTGTAATAAAGATTGGATATTCAATCTAGTTAGTAACGGTGTGGATGGTTAGCACTTAACTGGTTGCTTATCCAATTAGAAAACAGTCCAGTGCAATTATCAAATTGAAAGTTTTAGCCGAGGTCTAGCATGTCTCTAACATTATTGATAATGGGAGTTATTGATTGATATCTTCAAATTGATTACCATCAGGGTATTATTAAGCCTCTTTGCTCTTCAGTACTGTACTAAAGATGAAGAAAATATGAATGATAGACAACTTAGAGTAATGCCAGCAAGCCCGAAGACAGCTTTGATGTCAGTAATAGATGACAACGGATTTACAACTGTATTGCAGCAACATCTATAAGCTATCCACCAACAGAAGTAAGAGGAGAAAGAGAAAGAGGACGAGAAGGAGAAGGAAGGAGGTGGTGGTGGTGGTGACAATGTTAATGACAATGACAGTGGTGTTGATGATTATTATGACAACAATGATGATGATGATGATGTTGACATTGATGTAGACAATGATGATGATCGCAATTATGACAACGATGATAACAACAACAACAGTGATGATGAATGATGATGAATGATGACGACGATGACGATGTAGAAGGAGGAGGAGGTAGAGGACAAGAAGAAGAAGAGAAGGAAAGAGAGAAACAAAGGAAACAAAAAGCAAAACAACAACAAACATTGAAAAGAAAACCATTTTCTTCCAAAGCAGCAGACATTCTCTTAAATGTACCCTTAATTGCACACCCTAATATACAATAGCATTAATCTTTTACTTGGTTTAAAATTCTCTGTTTGCAGTTTATATTTACAGACTGAAGTCTTGCTTGTGCTTCACGTGTTACTTATCCCCCACTGCCACCACCACCACCACCACCACCACCAC
>NC_068994.1:35693361-35697341 GCF_001194135.2 Octopus bimaculoides | reverse complement strand
AAAAAAAAAAAAGAGAATAAATAAATAAATAAAAATGAAATAAAATAAAACAAACAATAACAACAACATGAAAATCAATGACTTCAGTTCCACTCCTCCAACCTATATTTCTGAACTTGCTTTACCTGCATTCTTTTACGTTCTGGCAATCAACCTCTCATTATCTTGTTTTTATCAATTTTTAAAACAATTTTATTTTGTTTCCAGTTCTCTACATTTATTTATTTAATTATTTATTCATTTATCTTTATTTACTTTTTTTTTTCTCCATTTCGTTCAGGTTTTAAATTTTGCCATCAAGAGCAGTCACATAATCCTGATCGACAGTCTTTAGCTCAAACCATTTCCAGATCTAAGGACATCGACCCTAGTACAGGATCTAATACCAGTGGTCAGGTTTCCCAAAGCAATAATGTCATTAACTTAAAGTCAACACAAGCGGACAGTAGCAATCTCACCTTACCACAATCGCAAGCTTGGAATTTGCCAATGAGGAATAGTTTTACTTCCTACAGCAAGCCACTATCGAAAGTACCAAAGGGAGTTTTCTCATAGAAGTCTAATCAAAAGTTTTATTTTGTTATTCAAACATTATTCCATGCCAAAAGTATCTTCACGAAATCGTTTCCAATACATAGTAAATATATTTTCAGTGATAATGGAAATTTTGTGTTCTTTGTTTTTTGACTTTTGTGTTTTATTTTTTTTCTTCTTCAATAAATTGTCCTTTAACATAAGCTAGTTGTTTGGAGTGACCAAAAAAGAAAAGAAAAAAGGATACATAATGTAATTTGGGAAAACAAAAAGAAAACCTGTATATGTGCATACACACATATATGTATGTATATATACATACACATGAACATATATATAGATCTATGTGTGTGTGTGTATATATATATATATATATATATATATATATATATATATTAATATATACATATTAATATATACATATATAATCCTGTATATATATATATATATATATACATATATATATATATATATATATATATATATATATATGTATATTATGCATACACACACACACACGACTAACCTACAGAAATGCACACAAGAATTTTCTGTACAAATGTAAACTTATCTGTGGGATATAACGTCGCCAGTTCTCACAAAACCAAACATTAGATTAAAACAGACATGTAAGCATCAATTCTCGCCCAGTAGTAAGAGACAATGTTTATTGAAGACCAATCAACTACATAGCCATACAACTGTTGGAAATGCATATCTGTATTTGAGAGGATATTGTAGAAATATATATATATATATCAGTTGTAGGTAGATTTTGTAAATGGTAATATCAAACATACACTCTTGTATGTTAATACATACGGTTCAGATAGTATTGATTCGGTTACAAAGCAAATTTGTATAGATTTTACCCAAAGGTCAGAAAATTTTCCTGGTTACAAATCTTATTCAAACATTTGAGAAGAGGAAAGCTGTATTCTATTGGTTGTATATAACAAATAGTTTTCTCTCCTTCATCTCCCACAACCTCCATCAGTGATGTCGCAAATAATCATAAAAAAAAAAAATCAATTGTACACTATGTGCCAAGGATTCCTCAGATCCAAGTAAGTATCAATATTTTGTTGTTTGTTAATCTTCTTTCTTTCTTTCTTGTTCCAATGTTGTTTGCATTCCTTTGTGTTATTTTTCTTTGGCATTATCCCAAATTAGTTGATATCAGAGTTCTGAAAAACTTCAATGTATATCACAGAAATATTATTGGAGATATCTTTCCTTTCTTTTTCTTTTTTCTTTTTTTATCTTTTTTTCTTTTTCTTGGTTTATTTATTTATCTATATATTTATTCATTTATTTATTTATTCATTTGTTTATTTATCTATTTTCTGTCTGGCAGTAACAATATCTCATTGCATTGTTAGAATCTTCTTGCTGTTTCCAAACTGTAAATTCTAAAACCAGTGTAATGTCTAAAATTTCCCAGATTAATATACCTTATTATGTTCTTATTATGTTATCTACTTCTTGTTTTCTCAAATGAGCTTTAAAATCAGGACATTTACTTTCCTTCGAACTAACTAACCAACACAAACAGGCTTAGACCTCATTTATGAAAGCCATCTAATTCCTTATCTGATATTGATATAAGGAAATATATTAGAAACATTTACATGTGAGCAGAGAATTGACAGCTTACTCTAGAATCCAATAACGTCAGCTGACTGAAGCTCTTCAGTCTTTCTATCAAAACCATTCGAAATTCTCTCACATTTGAAGCAACACTTTTATAGCAAGATAGCAAGATATTATCTCTCTATTCCTGGTTGTATTCAGACTTCCAAAAACAATTAAAAATATTGATATATATATATATCTTTTATTTTTTTCTATGACTAGGTACAGGAACTCAGATTTATTGTCTCTCACACTGAAGCAAAACTTTTACAACAAGATTTTATCTCTTTATTCCTGGTTGTATTTATACTTCTTTGAACAGGGAAATATTGATATATATTTTTTACTATAACTAGTTGTATGATTTAAGATTTACAGAGAATAATGAGATCACATGGTACTAGTTTCTGTATAAGGATCAGGGAAGCACCATAAAAGACAGAAGCTACAATTTCATTTCTATTCAAATTGTGGAATATTTTTTTAATAATAAGCATTTCTCAGAACAATAAAAGGAATTAGATGATAAATGTTCAGATTATTAACCTCATTTTATTTAGAGATCAATGTTGGGCATTTTCTGGTATTTATTAACATGTATTATATTCTGATTTTAGATCCCATTAGTGTCAACTTTGCCTTCTGGAGTTGAAAGAATAAAATACCAGTCAAATACTGGGGTCAATATAATACATTATTTTGTCTCCTAAAACTCTGAAGCCTTGTGCCAGTTGTGTGGTTGAGAAGCTTGCTTTCAAACCATGTGGTTGCAAGTTCGATCCTACTGCATGGCATCTTTGACATGTGTCTTCTACTATAATCCCAGGTCAACCAAAGCCTTGTGAATGGATTTGGTATCAGGAAACTGAATATGTGTGTGCGCACATGTGTGTGTGTGTGTGTGTGTATACACATACACACAAGAGAATCAATAAGAGATATTCAACATCTTTGGCTGATCTTGTGTGACAACTGAAGAAAGATAAAATGAAGAATAATATAACTTGGTCCATAGTAAGGCACACAAAACTCTACAATATCATTTCTAGGAGATGCTGATTCTGCTCCAAGGAATCCCTGTCTCTTCTGTGGACCAATGAGGAGATCATTAATAGAATTTCTGAAAGATTCTCAAGATGCCTACAAGCATATAAATGTACTTTTGTACAATGCAGTGGGAATGAATTGGGGTAACTGTTAAGATAATTCATTTTAAGGTATGGATGAATTAAGTTTAGCTTTAACCTCACCATTCTTATAAACGGTAAGTAGCTATTTAACTTGCTTTGTGACTGTATGTGCACCAAACTACACATGTGCGTATGCTTACATTTTGGTGGAAGATGGTATGAGCGAGTGTACAAACACCATGCAGCTCATGCAAGGGCGTTTACACATCCATATCTGTTAACGGCTATTTTAAATACTTTTCTAGCTGTATTGTGTGTTCATTTCTTTTTCCACATCTGTGATTTTATTTTGGATCTTCTATATAAATGAAGATATTTCCTTCATTTTGTTGCTTTTCTTTCAATGACAAGAGAAAATACATTGTGGAACTGTTATTTTAATGAGTTGTGTATATTTATCACCCGATGTGACACATCTGCACCGCCAGATGCTCCTGAACCAATTGTTAGGAGTCCCACCCATGAGGGATCGATGCTAGAGGTGTCAAAATAATTGTCATGGTTAATAAAAATTCTCGTATATTCCATCTTCTGTCTTTCATTTACCATACATATGTGTGTGTGTGTGTGTACATGTATATATATATATATATATATATATATATATATATATATATATAT
>NC_068994.1:35690878-35692389 GCF_001194135.2 Octopus bimaculoides | reverse complement strand
TTTCGAGCGTGGCCGTTTTCGTGCGGGTGACACGTAAAAGCACCCACTACACTCTCTGAGTGGTTGGCGTTAGGAAGGGCATCCAGCTGTAGAAACTCTGCCAAATCAGACTGGAGCCTGGTGTTGCCATCCGGTTTCACCAGTCCTCAGTCAAATCGTCCAACCCATGCTAGCATGGAAAGCGGACGTTAAACGATGATGATGATATATATATACAGACATGACAGAAGTAAATAGACACCACATAAAACATCATTTTATGTTTATTCTAACTTGTAACGGTTTATATTTTTTATTAATTGACATTTTTATGTTTCAGGTTTTATATGTGACTGTTTAATCGTACCATGTACAAAAGGAGCCTTGGAACTGCCTGTATTTCATAGAGGCCGTATTGTGGGTCAATCTGAAGGTGGATTTACTCAATGTAAAATCACAGAAAACCTTGGGATCCTGCTTTCTACAGTTAATAGAGTGATTATGCAATTCACCAGAGAAGGGAAGGAGTTCACATTACCTTACCCAGATCAACCAGGACCCTCTGATAGGACCCTTCTCTTTGTTAAGAGAAGTGTGGAGGATAATCCTCATTGCAAGGCCTCTAACATAGCAGAACAAGTTGATGTTAGTCAGAGAAGAGTTGTCAGGTATCTCCACAAACTAGATTACTATGGCAGAGCAGCAAGAAAGAAGCCACTTCTTCAACCAGCCAACATCAAGCAGAGAAAAGATTGAACCAGTGAGATGGTGAAGAGGCCACTAACATTTTGGGACACTGTCATATTCAATGATAAGTCCAGATTTGCTGTATTTCCTGACAGTGGTCAAGTATAGGTCTTGAGACTCTGTGATCAAGAATTTGATATGAAAAGATTGCAGCCAACAATGAAACATGGCAACTATTCTGTGATGGTCTGGGGAGCAATTTGGAGCAATAGTTTATCAGAGTTGGTGGAGTGTGAAGGAAATATAAACTCAGATAAATATGTATCCATATGGCAGAATGGACTCCTTCCAATCTTCTCCAGTGGTGAAATGATTAAAGCAGACTCTTTATTTATGGAAGATGGGGCTCCTTGTTACACAGCTAAAATGACCCAAGATTTACTGGATGAGAATGGCATTAAAAAGCTTCCAAGGCCAAGCCAGTCACCAGATATGAACCCTATTGAGCACCTCTGGGACATAATGGACAGTACACTTCATAAAAAGAACAAGAAAGCATCTTCAAAGTAAGATCTTTTGAGATTACTGCATGAAACTTGGCAAGAAATTCTGCAAGAGAATATTCATCTGATTGGTAACATGACTAATAGGGTCCTTGCATTGAAAAATACAAAGAGCATATCAACTAAATCTCAAATATTCACATTATAACAATTAATAAATAATTTGAATGCATAATTTCAGATTTTAATTCATTTTAATGATTATAAGAGCATCTATTTACTTCTGTCATGTGTGTATGTGTGTGTGTGTGTATATATATATATATATATATATATATATAT
>NC_068994.1:35686766-35690576 GCF_001194135.2 Octopus bimaculoides | reverse complement strand
ATATATATAATTTTCCAGAGGATGTAGCAACCGTTACCAATATAGCATAAGAACTTACCTTAGGGGATCATTAACTAGATTTTGAAATTTCTGTCTCTTTTAAATATACAAATTTAAAAGTTAAAAACCTTGAAATATATATATTTATATTTAAAACAACTGGCTTTCAGATAGTTTTCATCTACCAAATTCAGACACAAGGCATTGTATGTCTTCTACCCTAGCCTGGGGTTAGAGTAGAAAACACTTGCCCAAGATACCGTTCAGGGCGACTGAACCTAAAACCAGGTGGCTGCAAAGTGTGGTTCTAAAAAAGAAAAAAAATGTTGCTCACCTTTTACAACTTTGCTACTGCAGTGCAAATGTCCAGTATCAGTCTCTTTGACATTTAAGTTTTACAGTAAAAAAAAGGATATTTGCTTTTATTTGTTGATGTATTTTTATTGTCAAACATGCCAGTGATCCTATGCAGTATAATGCATTTCAATCAATTTGATAGCCAGTCATTATTCAGTCTCTTATTCCTAGGAGTGTGTACTAAATGTTGGACTGGATATGAACTAGGAACTACTGTCATTTCTGTTTTATTGTTAGGGACAGTTTCACAGAATTATGAGAGAAAGCCAATGAAACTGTATGTTGTTCATACTTTTTCTGAAAGTTATACATTTTACTGAGTTTCAGAAATTGGACAACAGCCATACTAGGCCACTGCTTTCAACAGTTATAGTCAATCATATTACCACAAGTATATTTTCCCAAGTGTCCTTCTCTATCTCTCTCTCTCTCTCTCCCTCTAGTAGGAATATTGGCCAAGTCCAAGCACAAACTCACTACCAAGGAATCAAACCTGAATAACTATATTCTTATATAATAAAAAAACCTAAGCTACAGATACAGGATTTCGCCACGGATTGATGATGTCTAACTCATTCAAGTGTCTGATAAACACATCAAAAATTTGTTTTAATCAGTGGCTAGTATTCCCAGTGAAAACAATAGAACCAACAGTTATTTAACTCATTTGAATTGCAGTGTTGTAAACAAACATTTTTGGATAACCAACATATTGAAATCTTATTAACAATTTCGTCTTTGGTGTCGTTTCTTTGACAGACATTGGCTACATATAGACGGTGTGCCCACTAGCTTGTCAGTGGTCTTAACCCTGCTTAAATCAACTTGCAGCAGGAATTCAAGCCACTCAATTTTCCCTATCTATGTTTCACAGTCTATGGCTATGTTTCACAGTCTATGGCTATGTTTCACAATTTTCACAGTCTATGGCTACTGTCATTTCTGACACACAAACTCACTTGGTATAAATGCTTCTTTTCTGTCATTCAGTGCAACATTTTTATGTTAATAATAATAAATATTTTGTAATTTAAACTTCACAGAAATTTTTGTTCTTCCATTTGTGTACCAAAATATTCATACCATATCTATCTATCTATCCATCCATCCATTCATGTAGATAGATAGATAGATAGATAGATAGATAGATAGATAGATAGATAGATAGATATGTCTATTAGTTATATATATATATGTGAGGGCTGCAGAACATTTAGATATACTGGAAATGACATAGTCTATACCACATATTTAAAAAGCATATGTTTGAGATTCCAGATTTTGAAATCACAAAGTTTCATAGGTTACATACACAATCATCAATTAAAAAAGAGAAATCATATCATCTAACTTACAGTGGATTTGCTTTATGTAATTTTAGCTCTATCTCAAGATATTGAGCACTGTTGTGACTTTAACATACAATTCAATAAAATATCGCCTCATGCATATTGCAATGTTTAATTCAACGGGTATTTTATATATATATATTTATTTTATAAAAATCTCTTTCTCTGTCTGTCTGTGTGTATATATATATATGCATACACACACACACACACATATATATGACATGAAGTATACTATTCATTTCTTTTCCAAGTTGTAGAATATTTTTCAAACACTGGTTACATATAATGTTCAGTTTGAGCATTGTGATATCTTAGAAAGATTTGTGTCTTTAGATTCTAAGAATGTGTGAGCAGATGTGAGTCATTTCCTTTATATATTTGCGTATGAATACGTGTGTGAACATGTGTATGCTTATGTGTGAATATACATAGACATATACCACTCACAATTACACATGCACACACACGTGTGTGTGTCTTTATTTGTTTCATCTTCCAACTGAACACACACATACAGATACATATGCAAGATGTCTCTGGCATTTATTTATGTATGTTTTCATTTATTTATTTCTTATACTATTTCTTCTGTTATTTGCAAGATGTTTCTCAAAGTAGAACATATCTATCTTTTTGACAATCAATTTGAATGTCTGAATGTCTATTTATCTACCTCAATATATCTGACTGATTCCATCTATCTTTTTGCTTTACCTGTCTATCTCTGTATATCTATCAATTTCCTTTTCACTGCAGCTCTTCTGTACTCATTCACTCACTCCACCTCTCTCCTTATCTCTCTCGCCCTCTCTGTTGCATGCTTTCTTTCTATTTCTCTCACTCCTCCTTTCTCACTTTCCCTTTATCTTTCGGAAATATATTCACATTTATACATGCATACAAAGAGGGTACAAATATCAGTCTTTCACTGTTACTATAGTCCTTCTTTGATATCTCCAAAGTATGTATCTAAGTTTCTTCTTCATTCTTGAATATTTTCAATAGGACATGAGTTAATCTTTGAGTGCTGTATGTGAATACATATATATATATATATATATATATATATATATATATATATATATATATATATATATATGTATGTATATATATGTATGTATATATTTGTGTATGTGTGTGTGTATATATATATATATATATATATATATATAATGTGTGTATGTATACATATTACTGTGTATTTCAGCTCATACAAAAATGTATGTACATGCGCGTGTGTGTGCATGTGTCTGTATATATTTTATGTGTATGTCTATGTTTGTGTACTTATATGATGTAAGCAAATATGTATGTATATATGCATGCAGGTATGTATGTATTTATGTATGTATGTATGTATAAATAATTGTTTGAAAAATTGAAAGCAAATATCTCAGGTGCATGACTGCGTAACTCAGAGTAATAATGACAAAAGAATGAATTCACTGAGAGTTTTCCAATAAATTTAAACAAAATATAGATGGAAGCAGGCTTAGCTGAGTGGTGAAGAAGCCTGCCTTGCAACCAAGTGGTTTTAGTTTCACTTCTTCAATCATTGTGTGATTGCAGGAGTGGAATTGAAGCTACAACCGTGTAGCTTAGTGTTTGGGCTAAAGAGACTGGTACAACAAGTACCAGACTTACAAATTAAGTACTGGACTTGATTAGTTAGACTAAAACTCTTCAATGTAAGGATGATGAGGAAGAGGAAGAAAATGATGATGATGATAATGATGATAACAATGATGACAACAGCGATGAAGACAATAGTAACAATGACAATGGCGATGATGATGGTGATGATAATGATAGTGGTGGTAGTTGTGGTGGTAGTGGTGGTGGTGGTGGTGATAATGATGACCATGATGATTATGATCATGATGATGACACACATGCCCACATGAGTGTGTGTGTATCTATGTATATGAAACCACTTATTGTAATCGCTGTTATTGTTATCAAACAGCATATTATTGTCAAATGCTTCCATACTAAAGTGATTGCAATAAGCAACCACCATTCAATATGTGTGAGTGTACATGTGAATATATCTATCTATCTATATATATATATATATATATATATATATATATATATATAT
>NC_068994.1:35685381-35686295 GCF_001194135.2 Octopus bimaculoides | reverse complement strand
TATGTATGTGTGTGTATGTATGTATGTATGTATATATGTATGCATGTATCTATCTATATATATATATATATATATATCCCACCCATGCTAGCATGGAAGGTGGATGTGAAACAATGATGATAATGATGATGATATATATATATTTATATGTACACACACACACACACACACACACACCCACACACACATATATATATATACAGAACTGGGCATAAATCTGTTAATCATTAATTAATGAAATTAACATTTTTGTTAACAATTTAACTTTTAAGTTAACTTTGAAAATCATTATCAAACAAATTAACTCTCATTACGTATATATGTATGTATGCATGTATATATATTTCTATCTATCGATCTATATATTTTATATACATATATATTTTTATATATATATATATATATATAAATAAATGGAGTTAAACGCAGGTGTTATGCAAATCTTTATACTTCCGACATATGTTTCGAAGAGAACATTGGTATTATTACAGAAGGAATAAAATGATGTAACACAATGCAATCTTTTGATCAGGGAAAAAAATAGGACCTTTAACTGTCTTCTTACATTTTTGTCTTGACTTCCATAAAGTGGAAAAAATAAATTGAAGGAAAAAGTTGGTAAATATTTTGGTTTGAACACAGATATTTCAATGTGAACCCAAATAGCTGCTATGTGGTAGCAGAACATGCTAGAAATAGCAGCCAAATCTTTCCTTTTCTGGAAAAAGGAGCTGCTTATGTATGATTTTGATGTCACATTCGTCGAAAGCATGCAACATAATTTGGAAAAGAAAAAAGACCCGTGAAACAAAACTCTCTTGGTAAAAAACTTTGAGGTGAAAAACCACCCCTCCCATCTTTCTTTTCCAGAAAATGTGGCTTGCAGCAGGTTTGGAGGTCAAATACGTTGAATG
>NC_068994.1:35671102-35685356 GCF_001194135.2 Octopus bimaculoides | reverse complement strand
AAAAAAAAAAGAATTACTCCACACCAAGGTATGCAATATTTACCAAATGAATAAAATCTTGTACCGATTATAACTGTATTTTAATTAATTCAAATTAATGTACCTCATCTTGAAAAGTGACAAAAATTTTTGTCAGTTGCCATCTGGGATAATTTTAGTAACAAATCAAACAGGCAAGGCGCATTAAGAATTTCAATTTTAGTGTTTATCCCTGTTAATTAGATTTACTTGCTCATAAAAGTCAAATTTATTCAGCAAGTTCAGCTAAAATGACATAATTATAAACTAGTAGTATATAAAGCACCCACTGACAAAATTTCAAATCTGTATGTAAAAAACTTACAAAGTTACAAGCAAATATTGTGGACACCCATCTTGAACCTGAATAATTCAAAATAACTTGAACAGATAAGCCTTACATTTGATAGATTAACATGAACATTAAAGATGTTTTTAGGTGTTTTTTCTTACACACACACACACACACACACATAACATCGCTTCGCTCGGCTGGTACTACACATGTGTTACTTTGACATCATCATTCCATAAAATTTGTTTATGGGGAGCAAAATATTGAAAACTACCAATAGATGTGTGAGTGAGGAAGAAGCGAGGAGGGAGGGTTTGGGATGTTCTAGAAACAACAGCCAGATCTCCCTTAAATTATACATTTCCACTGAAATCATTAACAATTTTTTTTTTAAACAAAAAATGTTTCTCTCACAGGTTTTAAGTACATAGTGAAAAAAAAATGGCCAAAAGCGTTTTGGACTGGGGTGGTGGGAGTGAAAAATATATTTTATAAATTTTTTCTTTCTTTTTCATGAAAAGATGCCTCCCATCATTCTGAAGTCTTTGGTGGAAAAAAGTGGAAAAAATCCCCGTCAAAATGGAGAAATTCTAACTTATGTGGGCCGTCTGATTCAAAACTCCATTTTCCATAAACTTCTCCCCACCACTCCCAAACATTTTGCCTACAAATTTCTTTGTAATCGTAATCCACAGTTTGAAAGGTATCTGTATAAAATTTCATTTAAAAATTCCTATTTTCCAGAAAGTTATAAGAGAGAAAATATCAGGTCCTGTGAATTTTCTGTAACTCCTCGTCTCAGCCCCTCAGAAAATTTTTCCCGACAAATTTTTACATATACTCTTTCTAAGCGATTATTTGGTGAAACTTCCTATAAAACGTATCCATTTTTCTGGAGGTTATGAGGCACCAAATTCAGTGGGGTATTAAACTATAGTTATGCCTTTTTTCAATAAACATTAACGTTAACAGATTAATGATTAACAAAGTTAAGTTTTCGATTGATGGTGTCCACCTCTGTATATATATATATATATGTGTGTGTGTGTGTGTGTGTATGTATGTATGAATGCATATATCAGTATCTATCTATCTGTCTATCTATCTATTTATCTATATATATATACATATAATGATAATTGGCACAAGATAGAGAGTAACTCGAGGGTTGAGAGTTTAATGCATTGGCACTTATCTTCTGATCTATGCACAAAACTCTCAACCCTTGAATCACCTTGTAAATTCAGTCAGTTAATAAAAAACATATATATATATTTATATATACTCTCATTTCTAGTTCTATTTCGCTGGTCGACTCATTCCACTAAAAATTCTTTAAGGTGGTGTCCCAACATGGCCGCAGTCTAATGATTGAAACAAGTAAAAGATAAAAGAGAAAATATACATAATACATTACATACATATATATGTATGAATGTATATATATACATATATATATATGTACACATATATGTATGTATGTATGTATGTATGTATATATATATATATATATGTATATATATATGTATGTATGTATATATATGTGTATATATATATATATATATATATATATATATATATATATATATTTAGATATACATATATATGTAAATGCATACATACATGCATGTATGTATGTATGCATATGCATGCACACACAGAGACAAGCAAAGATACACACATACAAATTGAAATATAAATATGAAACCCATCTGGGTGTGTCTGTATGTGTGTCTGTATGTATGTATATGTTGCATATGTGTGTTGTGTGTGTATATGTATGTTTATTGTGTGCATGGTGCATATGTGTGCACGTTTTGTTGCTGTGTATATGCATATGTGGCATTGTGTATGCTAAAATCAGAGGAGTAATTTGTAAGTTAAGTTTGATGCCATTAGTTGTATAGAGCCAGCAGCCAGCAATATGTTTGTTGTTTGGTCTTCAGTTTCAGAAATATATGGAAAACTTTTGACTCTGTGCTGCTGGAAACACATCTAAGAGACCAAATGATTAAAGCAGCGTCTTGCTAATATAATCTATCTGAGCTCTTTGATTTATATGTATCGTGTAAGGAATCAGCACCATCCATCTTCTGACTCTACCGTTACCACCACCACCACTACCACCACCCTCCCCACCTACTACCACCAACACCTCAACTGCTAATACTGTGATGACCATCACTACAAATACCCCTGCCACTATCATCATCACCACCACCATCACAAATAATATCAATACCTTTTTCACCAATGCCACTACTACAGCTACTACCACTACTATTACTACCACCTCCACCAATACCATCACTATCACTGCCGCCGTCGCTGCCTCCACCACTACCACCAACACCACCACCATTATCACTACTGCTATTACTACCACTATCACTACCACCTCTACTACTGATATTAACACCTCTGCCACCACCACCACCACAACCACCACTATGATAATGACTGCTGCTACTAACACCAACATCACTACCATAACAACTACCATTGCAATGACCAATACCATTATGGCAATGAAAACCACTACCACCACCACCACCTCAGCTAATAGCAATACCATTACTACCTCCTCTGCAACAACTACCACCACTACGACAATCAACCACCATTACCACTACAAATGTCAACACCATCACCACCATCACATCACCACAACACCAAATGCAGCAGCAGCACCACCACCACCACCACCACCACCACCACTATCTCCACCAACACCAACACCACTGCCGCCACCACCACTACTACCACCCTTGACACTCGACAGTCACTGTCATAAACACTACCATCACCAATGAGAACCAACTCTGCCATCACAACCAACACCAGTAACAACATTAACACTACCACTGCTACTGTAGCTACATGTCAATGACCACCAGCCTAGGTATATCATTCCTTCTCTTTGTGTCACCATGACCACTACTACTACTGGTCTTCTGCTCTTCCATTGTCTCTTCATCTTCATCATTACCAACACCAACACCAACATCATCACTACCACCATGACCACCATCACCATCATTATCAACAATATCATCAACGTTGCCATCATCACCATCATTATCAGTATATGCTGGGCCTGGTTGTGTTGTTAAGAAATTCTCTTCACAAGCCAGATGGCTCCAGCTTTGATCCCAGTGTACAGCACCATTGACCAGTGACTTCACCAATAGCCTTGGGTTGACCAATGTCTTGTTAGTGAAACAAAATTGTTAGATGTAATCTGTCTGCAAGCCTGTCACATACACACACACACACACACACACACACACACACATATATATATGCATACACACACAGACATATATATATATACACACATGCACACAAACACCCATACATATATACATATGCACACGCACATTATGCGTGAATACATATGTACATATATGTGTATGTATGTGTTTTCTTTAGGATTTTTTCATTTGGAGAATTCGAGCTTGTCATTAACCAGGTGGCAAAGCTCTTTTGTTTTATTTAAGAGAAGTGTTGAAATGTGATCATCTGAATCTGTTGATGTGAGTATACATGCATGTTTGTGCTCATGGATAGCTTGCATTTTTGCAGTGGATATGCATTTCATTTTAGCATATAAGTGTCTGTGCTTCACACTTTTAACTCTATAATATACAAGTGTTTGTGCTTCACTCTTATGCATGTGCATTCATGCATTCCATGTGTATATGTTGATTTGTACATATATCTGCCCTCCTCCAAATTCATATGGGGCTGGGGGTCATGTTTTTCATGTTTAGCCTGAGAAACCCACATAGAGAATCTCTGGAACATTTTACAAGTTTTAACTGTACTATTGGTTGCTGATATCTGGAGAACACAGATGAATTTGCTTTGTTTATTCTTGAAGGACTCCAGTTTTTCTAGGTTTTTATGCTAATCCATTGTTATTTAGTCAAGCTTGGCCTATGATAATTATCATGTGGAACAGGCCTTATTGCTGAAAGAATATTTGGGTGTATTATGCAACCTTTAGTCTTCTTGTTGAATCCAGCTACTTTAGTCATACAAAAGTAGCAGTCATCATTGGTACTCTTTGGAGTACCATACCTTTGGCACTCCAAAAGGCATACGTTGAAGTTTTCCAACTGACCACATTTGAAGCTTACTGATGCAACTCTTGCAAGCTTGTCCTAGTTTCCCAGTTTGCAACCAAAATAAGCTAGATAGCAGCACTTCAACAAAGGAGTAATATTTCCCCAGGAATCTGAAGGGGTGAATTGCCTGCAGACATAGCAGAATATATCTGGTGGATTGATGCAGCTTCTAGACATATTCACAGACTGAAAATGAAGAAAAATATTAATTTATCATTTACTTACGTTAAACAAAAAGAGAAAAGTAACGTCTCTGTATAACTTGACAACCTGATGTGATAGAGATGAATAAAAGACACAATGACTCATTATTTTTCATATATATTCAGAAAAAGATACCATACAGCCAATAAAAAAAAATCATGCAGACCAGTGTAATAGGTCTCAGCCTGGCCTTTGATAATAGGACCTATGATAATAAGCAGTGATGGTGGTGGTATTGGTGGAGGTGGTAGTAATAGTAGTGGTAGTAGCCATAGTAGTGGCATTGGGGAAAAAGGTATTGATGAAAAAGGTCTATGATGATTGGATCTATGATAATAGGTCCAAGTAAAAATGTGTAGTTTGAGTATAGGAGCTTCAAGTTTCTTATCAGTTCTCCATAAATGTTTTCTTTTTCTACAACTTTTGATACAATAGCCACATCGCCTGGGTAGCCTGTCTCTACTACAGTGTATGTCTTTTGCTCTCTGTCCATTAAGACAATGTCTACTCTGTTTTTTTTTGGTGGGGTGCTGCTGCTGATAATTTGATTGATATTCTCCATACAGATATTGTATAATTAGCATTTTCTATCACTGAGTGGTGATCTAGGGGCATCTCTGTGTCTCTTGTTCATCGGGTATTTAACAGCAATCCCCTGTTCCTGGATAGTAAAGGCAGGGCTTTCTAAACGAGATGTAATTTACATATCACAGCTCTAGGAGAGAGGCTACTACCCCTGCCAATGGTGCTGAGGTAATCCATCTTGCAAAATACCCTATGCATAACTTTCTCTTGGTATCATGAGTATTTCTTCTCCAAGACTTTGTTTAAGTACACCCATTCAGTGATCTTAGGCTTGCATGGAACATCTATACACTCCAGAGTTCTTCATCTACTCTCATAATGTTATAATGGTTGCTTTCAAGTATACAGCTGATGTACTTATTTCTCTCTTTGCTATTCACTAGGTACGGCCTCAGTGATATGATGCAGCACTTAAGGGCTACCTGCACTGATCTTATGCTCTAACTCCATCCCTCCCTTTTATAAAGATCCTGTCAATGTCACTGTCAACATGAAAGTTACCAGTGGTTGTAGTCTTGATGTTATGGTTGTGGATTTCTTCAAGTGTCCAGTCTAGTATACCAAGTATTGGCACTGGCACAGGCACTGTGAAAGCATTGTGGGATATGGTCTTATTGGCTATGGATAGTTCTGAATTCCAGACCTTCTGTAGTTTGTGTATGCTCTCTCCTGTTTTTAAGTATTTAAATCAGTTAACCTATTGTTGGAATGTAAATAAGAAAAATAATGTCACATTCTAAACCTGAGAAAAGTCTTGCATACTTTTACTGTTCCGCTTACAGATTGCATTTGTAATGTGTGAGTCAGATGGTTGATTTTCTGTTTTTTTCTGAAAATTCAAGTTTATCCAGCCTGACAGTTTTGTGTGTGTGCGTGTGTGTGTGTGTGTGTGTGTGATTTATTCAGACCAGTCTAGTTGCCTGTCAACCTTCAGACAAGCCCAAACTGTCTCAAGAAGCAGCTGCTTGCAAGGAAACTTGGGAGCAAGAAACCACTAAGCAGGCCTTAATAAGTTAGTGTATTCTATGTCTATATGTGTACTTCTCCAGCTTGTCAGATCGTTATTTATCCTCCTCCTCCTCCTCATCATCATCATCATCTTCACCATCACCATCATCATCATCATCATCAACGACATCATTGTCATCATCCTCATCATCATCCTTATCAATATTGTCATCTTCTTCCCTCCTCCTCCTCATCATCATCACCATCATCATCATCAGCAGCAGCAGCATCATCAGTAGCATCATCATCTTTATGTCTATGAGCCCAAGAGAACTTCTAGTTTGATCTCTCAACTTGCAAGAACGTAAGAAATAGCAGTCAAATGCCTCTGAAATCACATCCTTCTGTCTTCAATATGAAAAGAAGACATAAGGTAAATTAGTTCCAGGCATAAACATTAAAAGACAAGAAGGTCACAGTCAAGGCCAAAATGCTTTTAATCATGGGTGTGTTCAAACAGGGTTGACCTGGGGTTAAACAACCACCTCCTCTTCCACCGCCAGAACTATGAATAGCATCAGCATCATCATAGCTGTTGTCATCATCAATATAAAATATTGTTAATGCTGTTATTGTCATCCTTTTTATTCTCATCAACACTGACATTCATCCATTCATCTTATTTCATTTCCATCTTTTCATCTGATTCACCTCCCCCTTTCATGTGTTCTTTGTGACTTCCTCTCCCTCCTTCTTGCTCTCTGTCTGTCTGTCTGTAAGTCTGTCTCTCTCCCTCTCTTTCTCTCTCTCTCTCTCTCTCTTGGCTACACATATTTTGACTTTCTGCCTGTCTGTCTCACACTCTTTCCCTCTCTCTCTCTTCTTCACACACACATTCTCTTTCTGTCCTTCACATATACATTCATGCTCTCTCTCTCTTTCTTTCTCTCTCTCCCTCTCTCTTTCTTTCTTTCTCTCTCTTTTCTCTGTCTCTCTCTTTCTTTCTTTCTCTCTGTCTCTCTCTTTCTTTCTTTCTCTCTTTTCTCTCTCTCTTTCTTTCTCTCTCTCTATTTCCCTCTCTCTTCCTGTCTCTGCTATACAATTTGCTGCTTTACTCTCTGTGTATACCTCTCTCCTTCTGTCTCTCCCTCTTTCATCCTCTCTCTCTTCCTCACAAATAGATTCTCCCTTTGTCTCTCTCTGGACCCTTCCTTATACACAACTGCACACACGTATCCATTCCTTATGCATACATACCATCCCTAAACACACATGTATACAGTCCTTCTGTTATTCCATTTGTTTTTTTTGTTTCCTACTCCTTCTATATCCTTCCTTCAGTTTACCACCACCACCACCACTACTATTACTACTACTACATTTACTATTACTGCTGCTGTTGGTGTTATTGTTGTTTCCTTGGGATCTTCACTTCCTTATCTGGCCACCAGCTGTTGTATCCCTATTGTGGAGGGGGTAAAGAAAGAAACAAACAAACAAACAAAGGAAGGAAAAGAAAGATAGAGAGAGAGAGAGAGAGAACAGGGACCAAGAAACTCTTTCTCTAGTTCTTTCTTCAACCAGTCTCCAAGTGATACCTTCCAAAACAAAACCCATGGAACATGTTTGAAATGTCTTTTACAGCAACAAAAACAACAACAGCAACAACAGAAATGGTAATAATTGGCAAAGACAAAAAAGAATAATTAAAAGAATTCTAAAGAAAAGAAAATGAAGTAAAATAAAACAAATTAATAAATTGAAGAAAAATGAAGAAAAGGCAAAATAATTAATAACTTTTTTTTCTGCCAAAATGTAGAATGACCATCCTTTCCTTTGATTCTACGGTTCCCAACCCTGTCTGTTTTTCCCCGAAACCATTCCCATAAGAGCTAAATGTTCCTCTTAATCCCTCAGTTGCCATCTGCTTTGTCATGTCATCATTTTTTACTGGTCTCCTCCCCTGCCTCATCCCCATCCATATTCTTTTTTTAATATTTGGAACATTTTTATTATTATTATCATCATCATTATTATTATTATAATAATTATTATTATTGTTGTTGTCAAAGACAAACCTGGTATTGGTTCTGGATTAAGTGACAACACATCTTTTTTCAAAAATTGGCCTCACATAACAGTTGTTATTATTGTCCTCCTCCTCCACCACCACCACCTCTTGCACCCCCAAAGCCACCACCACCACCACCTCTTCCTCCTCCTCCACCACCACCACCGCTTCCTCCTCCTCCTGCAGTTTCCACAGCTGCCACTGCCATTTCTGTTGCCACCCCACCCCTCCTCCTGCTGCTGTTACCACAGCCGCCACTACCATCACTGCCACCACCACCATCACATTTTGCTACACCTTTAATATCCAACCAATACTTCTTTATCTTCCCCTTATGCATTCCTTCCATGTTCCCTTGTCCCTGTTCCCTAATCACACCTTCTCATTGTCCAACACACTGTATACCACCTTGCTCTCCATCTCCTTCATCTTCATCATATTTATTTACTTGTCTTTTCCTTTACTTTTTTTATACACCTGTTTTCTACCCACTTCTTGTATCACTTAAATTTCTTTCTCTCTGTCTCTCTCTAAATATACATTAAATAGTAAGTCTCAAAACTTAAGCAGAAGAACAACAAGGAACGAATGGAAAATTTACGCACAAGACATGGACATGCAGTTTCCTCATCAGTTATCATCCAAAAAGTCATTCCAATTTCATGACTTTAAGAATATTTTTCACTTTTGGTGGAGCCAACAGCAAATAGCAGCTGGGGATATTGAGTGAATGTTGATGACAGTGACACAAACAAATATGAATACAACACAGGTATAAATGTAAATATACAAACAAAATGAATTATACATTATATAAACAAAATAAAGACTGTGGTGCTCGGAGAAAAGACAAGACATGTGTATAAGTAATGCAATGGAGATTGTCCTATATGACTGGAAAGATGAAGGACAGAGCAAAAGGTAAAACAACAAATGGTGAAAAAAATGAACCTAATGCAGAAAGTAGAGAATGCAAGAGGCCGGGAGAAGCATGACTGAACAAGTCAGTGGTCAAGTGAAAAAAGGATGATGAAAAGTGAACAGTCCCAGGTGTACCTTCATTCCCACTATCAAATTGATACTGTGGAGGTGACCATAGTTGAGAGCAGTGGTCCAGAGAGCTGAGGACAATTTTCCTCCATGGAACCAGTATAATTTCCTGGTCCTTTGTCCCGAAAGCTTTCAGAATCCACTCAGTCATTTTCCTGCACATTACTACCTTTTTGGTGATATGTACACAAAACAAAGCACTGTTGTATCAATCCCCAGGTCACATACTGTGTTTGACTCTGGGATTGCCACTCCTTTTGGTCCAAAGTATCTTTGTTAGCACAAGATGGCTGATTTCAAAGGGCTTCAAATTTCCCTATATTAAATTGCATGTTGTTTTCTTCAGCCCATTTACACATGGCATCTAGATCTTTCAGTAGAAGATTAGCATCTAGAGGATCCTTGACTACTTGTGCTTCTTTTGCATCATTGACATAGCTTGTAAGTGTGGCTATTCGTATAACTGATGGCATGTCTGCAAGAGCTACAAACAGCAGCAGTTCTGAAAGAGTTCTCTGAAGCTCTCCATTCTCTGTTAATGTCTCCTTAGGGAGGGCTTCATTGACTGCTACAGCCTGGCTTCTGTCTTTTATGAAATCATGAACCCATACTCCTAGTTTTCTCACTATGCCAGCACCTCATAGTTTATGACATATCATTCTGTGATCAACCTTATCAAAAGCCTGTGCAAAATCGAGATATATCACAACCATATTTGAGTGATTCATAAGTTGCTTCTGAAGAATTAATGTTGCAGAAACTGTGTAAGGCAGCCTCTTCTTGAACAGAAGCTATACTGGGTGTCAGACAATCAGTCATTATCTTCTAGGAACATGATCAGCTTCCTCCTTACAGTTTGTTCCATGGCTTTGCTGACATATGGGACAGGCTTATTATTTTACTATTAGAGACAAGCTTATTATTTTTACTATCTGCTCTGCTTCCTCCTTTATGGATAGGACAATATTATTCCCACCTATAAACTTTCTTGGAAGTTTACCACTTGCACAGAAACTTTAGAAGAGGATCTGCAGTGATCTTTCAAAGGTCCTTTTTCCTTTTTTAGAGTATTGCTGCGAATTTATCAGGGTCAGTGACTGTGTATATGCTCATTTCTTCAATGAGTTTCCTTTATCTTGATATACTCAATAATTACCACCTCTTTGAGTAGAGCTGTGGTTTCAAAGGACATGTCCAGATATTTATTTCCAAGTGGAGATGTGTTTGCATTGTACATTCAGTATATCACTTATTCTTTGGGGGTCCACAGTTAGTGAGCCATTTCCTTCAAACAGTGGCCCTATTTTGTACTGTACTGAAGCAGACTTTTTTTTGCAAACCAATATAAAGCTTAGGATTTGTCTTTACATTTTTCACAGCCCCAGCTTCATTTTCTGCCCTCTCCTTTTGTGTTCAAGTTTCCTCAGTCTCAAACAGTACTTGTCTGAGATAAGTTTCTTCGCTGTCCTTTAGTGGTCTATTTGAATTATTTGAGTTCTTAGTTCATTATCTCCTTAGAATTTCCCTATTTCTAGGAATTACGTTTTCCTGTTGGCTCAAAATTCTCTCAGGATCAAACTTGCTGCATATGTCTTGCATAATTGTCATTAAGTGTTGTAGCTTTATTTCAACATCCTGCATAGAGAGACTGACAAACCAGTTTTGTTCTAGAAATTCTATCTGAATACCTTTTCAATTAGCTTTATGAAAGTTCAGGTTGGTAAGAAGGCTGATGCTTCCAGTAGACTGCATGTCTGCAGTCTTCCTTGGAAGTTCTATTGTTGTTAGTTCTACTAAATTATGGTCCAAGAAAATCGTTGGTGTTACCTTAGCATTATGGATGAGTGTCATATTATTTATGAAGCAGAGGTCCTGGGCATTTTTATTCCTTGTTAGGTGGAGCATTATTTACTCCATAAATAGCATGTTTGTAAGGTTAAGCAGAGATTCTGCCTGCTTCTATTTATGCAGTGACATACCTGAGAGGAGATGGTCCTCTGACCATTTGACATTAGGGAGGTTGACATCCCATCCAGCACCTTTTACATTAGCTGTCTTTATACAGAGACAGCGTGCCGTTATTCTCTCTCTCCTTCTCTATACACGATATAAAGCATTACTGGTGAAGTCATCCAATTAGACAACCAAAATTTACATCAGCCATTAGAAAGTACACACACACACACACACACACAGAGTCCCAGGCCTGTTCTATCATGGCTGACCTGGGGCTAAATAGCAACAAGAATAAATCTCTAAGGGACTGCAATGTGATTATTTCATCTGCAAGAAAAAGCAACCAAATCTCTTTCATGTCGCAACCTAATGTCATTTACAACTGAATGGAACAACTCACTCAATAATGTAGGTGGCTCAGTGGTTAGAGTGTTGGGCCCACAATCATGAGATAGTGAGTTCAATTCGTGGACCAGGCAGTGTGTTGTGTAAGACACTTTACTTCATGTTGCTCCAGTTCACTCAGCTGTAGAAATGAAGGTGCAATGTCACTGGTGCCAAGCTGTATCGGCCTTCCCTTGGATAACATTGGTGGCATGGAGTTGGTATATATGGGTGACTGCTGGTCTTCCATAAACGACCCTGCCCAGACTTGTGCCCCGATGGGAGACTTTACCCTAGATAACTATCTGCGAAAACGATGGAATGGTCATGTCAAGAACATCTTTAATCATTGGCCAGCTTAATCAGAGCTGACATGTGCAGATTAAGACATGCATACAAGCCACCAAGAGAACCTCTATATTGTAGTGGGATTCATTAAAAATAGCAGCAAAAAGCTCACAAATCAAATCTTACAGCAACAGAAAGAGCTACAGTAGATCTTACAGTAATAGAAAAAGCTGCGGTAGTCTTTGGTTCCTTGCATACAGGAAAACAAATGGGATGGCCACGGCTGGAAAGTTTTTGATTATAGGTCTGTTTGATCAGAACTGACCTGGGGCTACATTCATCTATGTACATACAGGAGTATAGTAACAGCAATATACGCACAAGCTAGAATACACAGATGTATTAGAAAATATAGATGTGCAAGCATTTACATCCATATGTATACATGTATTTATATATACATACCTTTATATGCATAAACACTAAAAGAAAAAGCATTGCATACATATACACTAAGGCACACACATGTTACAAACATGCACATACATAGATACCTACAAACTTATAAAACCCTCATACACACACACATTGAAGTGTAAGCACTCACACATAAATATAAACACATACACAAAGACATGCAAATACATACACGAAACATACAATCACACAGGTATACATACACAGATACATCTATCTACACACACACCAGTACAAATTAACTTTAACTCATACATAGAAACTTTAGATGCATGTACATGCACACACATGTATATTCTCATATATATTACATATTTTCACACAGAAATGCCTGAACTCACAGACACATGCACACACATTGGGACACTCAGATAAACTCACACTCACATACACATAGATAACCTCACACACACATTCTCACTCACACCTACTTTCATACACACTATCACACACACAGATAAACTCACTTTCACACATTCACAGATAGCCTCACACACACACACTCTCACACAAACACATTCTAATACAAACATGCATGTACAGACACAGTGAGAGGAAAGCAAGATTGTGCTTGCTTGCTTTATACTTTAATCTTGTAATCTTACCATTCCATAGTTCTTTGGTATTATCAAATTACTGTAGCCAGGGCCATGACGATTCTGATTAGTTCAGGATGGAATTACTTCCACACCTCTCCCCTACTTACCTCAGCACCTTTAATACATACAAGACTTCATATTTATTATTAAGGATTAGCAGGGGAGTGGAGGGTAGTGGCAGGAGAGAATTAGATTGCCCTTGCCCTTTTACTCTCTCCCTTCCTATCTCCTTCTCTTCTCTTTTCTCTATCTATCTATCTATATGTGTGTGTGCGTGTGCTTAGAGAGAGAGACATA
Organism: Octopus bimaculoides; assembly: GCF_001194135.2. Lineage (NCBI taxonomy): Eukaryota > Metazoa > Mollusca > Cephalopoda > Octopoda > Octopodidae > Octopus > Octopus bimaculoides. The sequence goes on along the minus strand of NC_068994.1, from coordinate 35,672,054 downwards.
CACACCTCTCTACATACATATCTGTTAATCAATCGATCTCTCTATCTATATCTTCCTCTCTGCCCTCCTCCTCCTCCCCCTCCTCTACCACCAGAACCACCACTACTACTACTACTACTACTACTATAATAGAATTCACTTTCAGAATTGGTTATAAGACCATTCAGTCAGCATCATTATTTGATTGGTGGTTAATTGCATAGACCCCTGAGACAGATGAATAGAAAAGTCGACTTTGGTGGGATTCGAATTCAGAACTTAAAGGGTTGGAACAAATTATGCAGACCTTTTGTCTGACATTCTAACACCACTGCCAATCTATCGTTTTCATATTTATTCTGAGTTATAAATTGAAGAATGAGGGCAGAGAGAGAGTAGGGTATCAGAAATCTCCATCTGTCTGATTGTTTCTCCTTTTGTCACTCTTTGTTCTTGAAATAAATTGTATCTCTCAGTAATTTAAAAAAATAAATTTGATAAAATTCGGTCTCTAAGATGGCCAAAACTTCGAAAAATATATTCTGTGAGGGACCTGAATACTAGGCACGTGACCTGATTTTTGACATTATTTACATTTGGCGGATATTTGTCTTCATCTTGTTTGTAGTTAACACGTTTTGGCTGATATACCCTCCAGCCTTCATCAGGTGTTTTGGGGAATTTCGAACCTGGGTTCTCATTCCTAAGGTATTTTACGATGTTGTTATTATTATTATTATTATTATTATTATTATTATTATTATTATTCGGGTCACTGCCTAGATTGAATTCGGAATCTTACGGTTAGTAGCCCATGCTCTTAACCACTATGCCATATGCCCATGGGCATATGGCATAGTGGTTAACCACTACACTATATGCCATGGGGATAGAACTGATTTTTGACATACATTAGTTTCTGATGAAACACTCTAATACATCTATGTATGTATGTATATATATATATATATAT
>NC_068994.1:35667413-35670869 GCF_001194135.2 Octopus bimaculoides | reverse complement strand
TGACTGTTTTTACTCTCGCTAGACCACTGGTGGTAAATAAAATTTCTAAAATTTTCTTTGCCACCCTATAATTTATTAATATATATATATATATATATATATATATATATATATATATATAAGTCTCAATATATATATTCAAGTAATTTAGTAGTACTCATGAAAAAGTTCCTTAATGTATCATTCTAAACATCATATTGAATGTATAGTATGATACAAGAGAAAACCACAAATGATGAGGGAAATTGTATGATGAAATTTATTTAACCATTGGAAAATTTCTATATCACAATGAATTGTTTCATAACATAAAGCATGGAAATATAATTTATTTTATTATATTTAATAATAAATAAATTACTTACATGTCTGAATTAATACAAATAATCTTTTCAAACAATGTAGAAAGCAAGCTACATCCAATGGTTGAATAAATTGCATCATACTATTTCTCACATCATTTATAACTTTATATATCATCATCATCATCCTTTAATGTCTGTTTTCTATGGTAACATGTGCTGGAAAATTTGACCAGAGCTGGCAAGCAGGAGAGCTACACCAGGTTTTAGTCTGATTTGGCTTGGTTTCTTCAGCTGGATTCCCTTCCTCATGCCAACCACTTTACAATGTATGCTGGGTACTTCTAACGTGGCACTACACAAGCACTTTTACATATGCTGGTGTCACCAGCATATATATACACAAGGAGTACTGAAATACAATGTATTTTCAAGCAAATAGTCTCACATAATACCATTTTTTAAAAACTGTTATTTATTCCAATGGTCTTTTTTTTTATCAAATGGCTAAGTTATGGGGACGTATATAAACCAACATAAAACTCAGACATGCACACATACATACATACATGCACACATACATACATGCATACACACACACACACACACACACACACTCACACACACACGTGTATGCAATAGGCTTTCACTTCCTGTCTTCTAAATCCACTCACAGGGCTTGGATCAGCTTGAGGCTGTAGTAGAAAACACTTGCCCATGGTGGCATACAGTTGGATTGAACCCAAAACCATGTGATTGAAAAATGAGTTTCTTAACCACATGATTATATCTGAACCTACATGTTTACATATTAAAGTTTTAAAGCCCTTTGTTGTCTGCTTACTTTAGTAATGTTTATTGTCTACTCTGAGTATTTATTCATGGTAAGTATTTAACACCTGTCAAAATGTAAGTCCTTTTAGTATGTCAAACAGGAATCAAAATTCATAGACTGAAGATCATAGCATGGTTTCTCTGTGCTAATGTGAAATCCAGAGTATTAACATATTTTATTGTTAACTATACATAAATAAATAATTTATACTTTACCACCAGTATTGAGTTATCTTTCTTCTGTTTGTTACAGCTCATGTGTATGCATATGTATGAACTTGTGCATGTATGTATGTGTGTGCATGTGCATGCATATGTGTATGTGTGTGCGTGTGTGTGTATACATTCATGTAAATGAGGTAGAAAATGTTAAACCTTTCATCATAAAAGTTGATTAGATTAGCTAATTAGCTAATAAGCAACTTCTATATTAATGGATGCCTTACAAGTTACAGTTTACTTCTAGTTTACTAGTTTGCATTTCAAACATAACATGCATGGTTAAACTTATAGACTGACATATTTTGTTGTTGTTGTTCTTGTTGCTGTTGATGATTTACTGTTGCTGTTGCTGCCACTGCTGCTACTGTTGTTGGTGTTATTGTTGATTTTGTTACTGTTCTTGTTTTTGTAGTTGCTGCCACTGTTGATGTTGTTTTGTTGTTATTGTTGCTACTTCTGCCACTACTGCTGTGGCCACTACTACCACTGTTGTTGTTGTTGTTACTTCTGCTGCAGCAGTTATTTAGCTTCATGTCAGCTCTGATTGAAAAAGCTTGTGAATCAAAAACATTTCTGGCCAAAGCCTTCAAAGATTATCAAAATAGCCTCCAGCTATGACCATCCTATCACAGCCAAAACTATCCTATACTTAATCCCAACGTGCTTTAAAGAAAAAAGTACTATCCCCATTTTTTTTGACACTTTAGCAGTTAAACTGGCCATATCTGGCCTAAATATTCTACCTGTTTTATGTTTAAGCCAGTCAGATCCAGGCTTTCACACCTACTCTACAATGACATTCTAAAAATAAACAATCACATCATTGAAATCTTGAACCTACAACATAATATATGATAAATTCAAAACAATATGAATAAATAAATAAGCTTTACATTTGACAGAGTAATCTGAACGCAAAAGGATTAAGACAGTAGGGCATAATTTGAAAGAGATTTGCTCGCTATTTCTAGCAGATAGAGTTGATGATCAAGCCACAGGGTCATTAGCTTTGGAGTTCATTTTCATCACTGAAAGAGATTAGTTGATCCTTGTAGTCCTCCTGTCTCTGAAAAAGAACCTTGGCCCCCAAATTCCTTGTCATGTCTCCTTGAGGTCAGCAACATCAATTTCAAGAAGATTCATTTTGTGCTTCAGCAAGCTGTTTTATTTTCAAATATTAGCAGAATCTATGAGAAAAAGGCTATGATTAGACATACTCTAGCTGTGGCAACCATGTTTTTTTGTGATGTGACTAGGAGTTAATAATTCAATGTGTTCTATTTATACCTGAAATTGTAGGGTGTGATTTGAGGTAGATTTAAGTGAAATTTCTACCAGGTTAGATGCTCAGATAGAAACTGCCTCATTAGTTTCATATTAAGAATATTTCAAAGAGGTTGCCATTCTCATTCTTGACAGAAGGGATTTGGGAAGGATGTGGATAGTTGCAAAATGAAACATAGGCATTACATTGAAAGTGTGCAGTGACCAGAAGCATGATGATGATCAGGTGGGAGTGAATAAATAGCAAAAAAACTCAATGGATCAGATACACACATACATGTGGTATGCCTACACACACACAAATAGGTGCAGGAATGGTTGTATGGTTGAGATACTCACTCTGTAATTACTTGGCTTGGGGTTCAATCTGGCTGCATAGCAACTTGAGAAAATATCTTCTACTTTAGCTCTGGGCTAACCAATACTTTGTTAGCGAATTTGGTTGATGAAAATTGTGTAGAAACCTGTTGTGAATGTGTGTGTGAAAGTGTGCATATGTATATATGTATATGTATCTAGTTGTTTTTGTCTTTGTACTTGTGTTTGTCCCACCCATTAACAATAGCTGTTAGTTTGTTTATGTCCCCTTAAGTTAGCAATTTGGCAAAAGAAACTGCACGAATAAATACCAGGCATGAAAAATAAGTTCTGGAGTCAAACTGTTTTACTAAAACCTCCCAAGGTGGTGCCCCAACATGGCCACTGTCCAATGACTGAAACAAGTAAAAAATAAAAGATACACACACACAAGTAAAAGATAAAAAATACACACACACACACACGTATGTGTATATATATATATATATATATATAT
>NC_068994.1:35662952-35667273 GCF_001194135.2 Octopus bimaculoides | reverse complement strand
ATATATATATATATATATATATATACACACACATACATATGCATTGTTTCCATACATTTTCATATTGATCAACTTGATACTATGGTCGAAGACACCCAAGGTGAAATGCTAAAACAGGAAAACAGCAACCTGGAGTCACTGAACTACATGTTTTCAAAGTGAACTTGTTAAACATTATGTTTGTGCATGCACATATGTATTTATGCATGTGTTTATAAGTGTATATGCTGGCTATCTAGGAAATTAGATAAAATACATAATAGCTAATACTCACCTCAGTCCAACACACTTTTGGAAATAATGTCTTACCTGTCTGTTAAATAAAATCAGATTTATCTCTTGCTGTGAGATAAACAACCAGTTCTGTGAAGCCTTATGAATTACCAAAGGAATTTGATTAACCATATTCTTAGAATTGTTGAGATGTGATGGCCACATGATTATGATACCTCATCAATTAGAAGGCTTCTTCTTTCCCACAAACATTACAGTACATTCTTCAGGAAAAGAAATTTGCCATATTCATCTTGATCTAAGGATTCTGTCAGATGTTTCTAGTTGTTCATTTTGTTGTGGTTAGTTTAGCTCCCATCAAGTCCAGTTGAGCTGTTCAAAGACAAAGGGTTTGATTAAAAATTTCTATGTCTATTCAAATTTGTATCGTAAAGCTGCTCGTGATATCATCATCATCGTTGTTGTCATTATTGTCATTTTCACTGTTATCATCATCATCATCATTGTCATTATCTTCCTCCTCCTACTTTAACGTCCGTTTTCCATGCTGGTATAGATTGGACGGCTTGACCAGAGCTGGCAAGCAGGTGAGCTGCACCAGGTTCCAGTCTGATTTGACTTAGTTCCAATGGTTGGATGCCCTTCCTAATGTGAACCACTTTAGAGTATGTGTTGGGTGCTTTTAATGTAGCACTGGCATGAGCACTTTTATGTGGAACCAACACAAGGCTCTTGCAGGCCGGTCTGCTTCATCAGGGACAGTAGCATTAACACTTTTGCTGTGCAGAAAATACCTTCTTAAGTTCAATTCCTGGACAGTGCATTAAGACTTCTGCTGTGGAGTACAGGTCTTCTTGAGTTCAACTCTTGGACAGGGCAGCATGCAGAGACCTTAAGCAACGAAATTCATTTCATGAAACCCTAGTATACACAACTGTAATGTGTACTAGTATGGAAATGATGTAGCAATTTCTCCCTCCAGCTGTCACATTCTCAATGTTCCACTGGGGATGAAGAAGATGTCTATGTCTCCTCATAACTACTTAAGCATCTAAGACACTTTGCAAAAGCCTGGTACATTCTACCAGGCCATTCTCATTCATAAGTAAGTACAGTATAACTGGTCATACTGTACTAGGTTTCAAGATATAAAAATTGAAATCTGTTGGATCCTAAACTATGCTGGAGATTTTTGGTGTAGACTTGACTTTCTAGCTGTCAGATATATTGACTGGAAGATATCAAAAGAAGGACTCTTCTTAGCCTATAGTGATACATTAAATGTGAAAACCTGTTTACACACCGATACCTGGCATTTGGATCCCTTTATATGTCATATATATACTAAGCAGAGTACATTAATGATGGCAGTTAACTGAAGTATCACAACTCACAACGGCATTTTTATTTTTATACTCAAATAATGCTCCCTTGAGGAATTTTCCCTCATTCATATTGCTGGTATTTTAGCATCTGTGGAACTAACTTGATTTCATTTCTCTCTTTCTCTCTCTCTCTCTCTTTCTCTCACTATCTATCTATATATATATATATATATATATATATATATACATTAATACATGTATATACATACATAATATAATACACCCATACACATGTTTGTGTATGCATGCATGTGTATATATGTGTATGTATGTATATATACAGGTATATTTGAAGTGAGCTTTTGTTGGTTTCGATGATGAATCTTCCATGTGCTTGATCAATTGAATTATCTGTATTAAGTTAGTTCCACAGACACATTCTTTTAATACAATTATCAGCCAAAATCAGGATCACAGAGTGTGCATGACAAGACTGGGCTCTTTGATATACAAGTGGGATTCATCAGACAGACTTCCGAAGAATTACAAAGCTTGAATCAACCCAAGATTATGGTAAGAAACATTTCTTGAGAACAGGATCAAACCCAGAACCTCATAATTCTGAAACAGTTATTCAGACATGTCTGTATCCAATGGTTAAGAATACATTCATAGATACATGCACACACACATGCACACACACACACACACACACACATCCACCGATACATACACATATAAATACATGTATGTACAAGGTGGAAGTCAACTCGTGACCAAGTAAAACTAATGCCTAAACTCAGTACATTTGTGCAAACATTCCAAGACTGCAAGAAGTTCTTGCACACGGATTTGTTTTGAGTGGATAAAGGATTGCACGGCACTGAACCCACTTTCAGCACAACCAGCTATTAAAAAAGTGGCACAGGAGAAGTTGAGTCGCCCAGAATCCAACTGCTCTTTGAGATTTTTTATACAAATTTACCTTCTTCTAGAAGGAAGTCTAATGAAAACTAAGGGTCCTTTGCTCCCAGTTGTTCACATGATAATTCATTCATAGCTTGGACCCCAATAGGTGCTACTGTTCTGGGTCTGAGTAAAGCTGGGAACAATAGCAATTAAGAGGTGGTTCTACACCCCTCAAAACAAAAGCCCTGAGCACGTGACTCAAAAGCTAAATCACACAGCTACGTCTGCAACTATTTTACACACACACATACAAACGTGTGTGTGCGTGTGTGTGTGTGTGTGTGTGTGTGTGTGTGTGTGTGTGTGTGAAGAATCTGGTCACATTGCATATTCATACAAGAATAGTAAGTCTTCCCTTCATATATCAGCCAGTATCTTTGATGACCAGCCATTCGAAAAAATGTATTTTAATTACATTTTCAAAAATATATCTGTACTACGAAGTGGAAATATGAATTTATTAAAAGAAATACATGAAGTAAAACTACTACTACTACTACTACTACTACTACTACTACTACTAATAATAATAATAATAATAATAATAATAATAATAATAATAATAATAATAATAGCAACAACAACAACAGCAACAATAACCCAGTCTTAGCATTGAACCTATAATTGCATCATTGATATGGCATTCACAAACCAAAGCACTCAAGTTAGTAAAATATCTGATTTAATTTCAAGAACTGCGATTCAATCTTTGCACCAAATTTCATTTTCTTAAAGCTATTTTATCTCCTCTGCAGTCATTAAATTGAATACTTTTGAATCTATTGTTCGCAGGAATAAAAAAAAAAAAACACCCTCCTCTCTATACACATTCCTCACTCATATAGTTGTAATAATAAAATAATATGTTACTTGTTTCAACACCACCACAACCACCACCACTGCCAATTTTACAAATTTATCAAAAACTAAAAATAAAATGTAAAAGTAAATAAATTATTTAAAATCCTGTAATTTGAAACAAGTTGCTTTATATTTTTCAGTTAAATGTTTTAGCATGTAAAAAAAATGTATTGATTTTTTTACTCATTGTTTTTGTCTTTGTTTTCTTTTAACTTTATTCTTGGGTGGCACTAAGCCATGCTTTCATTCATGGATAAAAAGGTAAAGTTGATTAATAAACCCCTTTTCATTCCTTCTGAATTCTTATATTTCTGGTACCTACTTAATTGTGCCTGCCCTTACATCACTTTGACCTGAATGAAAAGAAGGTAAAGTTGGCTCCAAGATGATTTAAACTTGGAATATTAGAGCATATTTTAACTTCCATAGCAAGTTTTAGACAATGTGGTCATGACCAGGCTGGAGCAATACCTTTAGAATGAAACTTTAAATACCTCAATGAATTTAGTCTAATGATCTGACATCTCTACGATTCTATGCATCTCATTAAATATCAAAACTTCAATTATCACAAAATTTTCATTGCTGTTGCTGTTTCATTCATATACATAGATGCACACATGTATGTGGGTGCATGAGTATGTGTATAGACATGTAGATATGTATATATCTATATCTGTATCTATATATATATATATATATATATATATATATAGATAGATAGATAAATATATATCTATATGTATATATATATATGTACACATATCTTTACGTATATATATATATATATGTTCCAAATGTACATACATCTACATGTATGTTTAACATGTATATATGGAGTACTCATTCAAACTCCTACAAAAATATATTTATATATCTGCATATATCAGTATGTATGTGTGTATATATATATATATATATATATATATATA
>NC_068994.1:35661893-35662942 GCF_001194135.2 Octopus bimaculoides | reverse complement strand
AGATAGATACATACATACATACATATATACATATATAGGTGCAGGAGCAGCTGTGTGATACGTAGCTTACTTACCAGCCACATGGCTCCAGGTTCAGTCCCACTGTGTGGTACCTTGGGCAAGTGTTTTCTACTATAGCTTAGGGCTGACCAAAGCCTTGTGAGGGCATTTGGTAGACAGAAACTGAAAGAAGCTTGTCATTTATATGTATGAGTGTGTGTGTGTGTGTGCGTGTGTGTGTGTGTGTGTGTGTCTGTGTGTGTTTGTGTGTGCACGTGTGTGTGTATGTCTGTGTTTGTCCCCCACCCGTCACTTGACAACCAGTGCTGGTGTGTTTACAACCCTATAACTTAGTGGTTTGGCAAAAGAGACAGATAAAATAAGCACTAGGCTTACAAAGAATAAGTCCTAGGGTTGAGTTGTTCAACTAAAAGGTAGTGCTCCAGCATGGATGCAGTCAAATGACTGAAACAAGTAAGAGAATTAAAGAATAAGAGAAATATATATACATATGTACACATATATTTATACACAAATATATACATACATATATATATATATATATATATATATATATATATATATATATATATATATATATATATATATATTTATTTATAAATTAATGAATGCATACATGTATAAACACAGACAGATGCATGCACACATGTATACAACTATACACACATACACATGTAATAATAATACAATTATGTAGCATTATCTCAGAACAATAAATATTAAATTAAGGAATATTTTGTTTCTCTGATTATCGGCAATTGTTTTATATTTGTTGTAAATAAACACTCATGAAACTCTTCATAAACTTACTCTGTCAATACCACCGACTCCATCGACCCCTTCACTGCTATTAAATGGCAACATCACCCAACCAAAATATGGAATTGTTTTGAGGAAGAATACTTCAAATAGTATTTGCAAATATAAAGCCAACTCAATGAAAATAAAAAATAATAAACATACATATATACATGCATGCATATATGTATACAGACACATATATTACATATGTATACATACATATTTTA
>NC_068994.1:35655634-35661819 GCF_001194135.2 Octopus bimaculoides | reverse complement strand
ATATTAGATATGTGTATATATTTATATATAAATATATATATACATGCATATATTCATATAGAAATATATATGTATAAATAATATATATATATATGTATGTATATATTTATATATATATATATATAATATATACATACATATACATACGTGCACACACACCCATGCACAGAAGAAGAGAGGGAGAGTGAGTAAGAGGGAAAGAGATGAGATAGAAGTATATGAAGAATGGTAAACTTATTTTGTAGAAGTTATACAAAAGTGCAATTCTTCTGTGTATATGAAAGTGCAGCTATGCATATATGTACATGTGAATTCATGTGTATGTGCATATGTATTCATATATGTAAATGCATGCAATATTAGTCTGTGTTAAAATACATATTCATTTACATGCAAGTGTATTTGTATGTATGTATATATATATATGTGAATCCATGTGCTGTTAGTCTGTGTGCAAGTATTGTTGTACATATGTATGTGAAGTTATGATTAATCACTATATGTGTACTTGTACATATGCATATATATATGTGTGTATGTGGTTGTATGTGTGTGTGTGTGTGTGTGTGTGTGCATGTATATGTATGTATATATATATGTTTGTATATATGTACATATATGTGTGTTTATATATACTCACACACACACACATATTGCATAGAAGGGGTTAGAATCCAAGCTGTGTCCACATGAAGCACATCTGCTTATATATACATATGTACGTAAGTACATGCATGCATGCATGCATACATACATACATACATACATACATACATACATACATACATACATATGTAGGTAGGTGGTATTGAAAGTTTTCTTTTCATACAAAGTCAGAACTGAAAGAAGTGTGTATGCTCTATGTAGTCAACAGAGGAGAATGTTATTTTTAATATTGTTTACTGGGAAAGTGAGGGGTAACTTATGTTTCGTGTGGCTCTCTCAATGTGAATGATGAGAGATCCTTAAGAAATGTAGGCATCAAATAATTGTCTACAAATGTGAATTGCAAAACCTAAGTTATCCCTAATAGTACCAGTAATAATAATAGTACCAGTGTTAATAATAATGGCATTAATATAATTCTTAGCTGGGTGAAAGTGTTAATCTTAACTAATTGGAAGCGTTAACATATATGTTTTGTCTTGGTGCAAATGATGAGCTACAGCAAATATTCTGCTCAATGCAGCAGATTTGTTTGTCAGTTGTTTGGACCTTAACCAGTTGAGCATGTCCCTTAGTGGCCAACGATATATGCTTCTCTCATCATATGCAGTAGCTGAGGAGCATCATAGCCATATGTTGAGAGGAATTCTTTGTGTTTGAATAATTTACCTCTGGAAACATGGGGGGTTTTGTTCAACATCCTTAAACAACCCTTCTTCCGAGGCCTTTTGAGTAGGATAGGCTATTTGACCTGAAAAAAAAATTCTAACTGGGCCTTGCCTGCAAGATCATGCACTGTTTATCTTGATATGAGGTCACCATGTTATGCACATAGGGTTGTCTTGCATGTGCCTGGTATACTCATATCAGACAGGTAGTCATTATATGCATATTTGGTTTTGTATATTTGTAGCCCAGTGTCACTTTGATTGCATGCGCTCTCATTCAACAATAACAATAATAACAATAATAATAATAAAGTGATCTGAAAGGTTGTACTGAGGCACTGACAGGCAGTGTTCAGGAACAAACTGATAAGTAATTACACCAAATTCCAAATAGATAAAAGTAATGAATTGCCCCTTTGTTGGGTGTGTGGCAACCAAAATGAAACAGTCTCACATATTGCGAGTGAGTGTAGCAAACTGGCTGAAAAAGAATACAAAATGATGCATGATTACATAACTAAGTTTGTTCACTGGAGACTGTTTGAGAAGACACTGAAATGGTATGAGCATAAATCAGGTCTCACCAAGAATAATAAGTATAAAATTTTGTGGGATTTTACAATCCAGTGTGATTCAGTGATTGATGCTTGGAGAGCAGACATTGTTGTAGTTGACAAAAGAAAACCAAAATCATTGATATTGCCATACCTGCATGAATGTGGGCAATGAAGTAAGCAACTGTCATCCCAGAAGTTGTCAGGGTACTGAGAGCATTAGCAACCAAATTTGAGTAATTTGTTGGAGAAATTGGGATTGACATGATGGTAGAACATGCTAAGAAAGTTGTTTGTTGGAGACAGCAAGTATTTTGAGATTGATATTAGGATGTAAATTATTGTGGAAAGAGACCCTGTGAGATCCTTGAAAACAAGTTGTCGTCTGCTCTTATAGTATTAGCTGGAGCAAGTGAAATCAAGAGCTATGAGAAGTGAAATGGAAATAATAATAATTGGTGGACTTGGAACAATTTCAAAGGATCTGGGTGTAATACCTGAGATCTTAGGCATACCAGATATATCAGGGAGTACACAAACTGCTGCAGTGCTTGGAACAGCTCATGTGCTGAAGGAGGTAATGCACCTCTGAGGTGCAAGTAGGAAGTGAGGCATAATTACACAAAACTCAGCCATGAAAGATTTATATGCTGGAGAAGAAGAAGAAGAAGAAGAAGAAGAAGAAGAAGAAGAAGAAGAAGAAGAAGAAGAAGAAGAAGAAGAAGAAGAAGAAGAAGAAGAAGAAGGAGAACAAGAAGAACACCGCTGCCGCCGCCACCACCACCACTAATGATAATAATAATAATAATAATAATAATCATCTCATTTATTTGCCACAAGGGCAAAGGATGAGGGCGAGACAATACAAAGACAGACATAAAGTGTCAGGGGTTTACATATAATGAAATGATAAAAAAAAAGAAGGTAAGAAAGAAAGAAATTAAGTATACACAGCATACACTGAAAAAGAAGGGACATAGACAAAGCATACAATGGTTAAAAAAAAAGTGTCAGGGAGGATGATAGAGTTGGGCCCCTCCTGATACAGGAAGGCTTCTAGGGATAATCAAGAAACATCACTGTCCAAGATTTCTCTGAAGCCACAAGAGCAAAAAACCTCTCCGATAAGTGGTTAGGGTGTTACACTCATGATTGTAAGATTGTGGTTTCGATTAAGAAGGACCTTTGATCCTTTTCCTTTAATTCTATATGTAATCGATGAGGTAGGCAATTTTCCAGCCATCTAGACTCACAAGGCACTTTCACTTTCACAATCAAGGTGTTGTGTAGAATGAGTAACCAATTGCAACTCATAAATATGACTGCTGCTTCTACAAAAGAATGCAAGTCACTTGTTGACTTTAAAAGCCATTATAGGTCCCATAATTATTAAAAGTAAAGAGAGAGAAATATAATTTGTCAGTGACAGTCACACTTGGCTAACAAGTCAACAGCCGTTACATATGTACATACATATGTATGTATGCATGCATGACTATATGTATGTATATATGTACTTAATTATCTACATATGCATTTGCATACCTACACATGCATATACACATACATACACACATACATACATGCACACATATATACACACATAGATATATTCATACATCGACTCATACATGCACACATACACACATACAATCATATACATAAACTCGTACATACATACATATATATAATAGGAGCAAATATGGCAGTGTTGTAAGAAGCTTGCTTCCCAACCACATGGTTACAGGTTCAGTCCCACTGCATGGCACTTTGTGTAAGTGTTGTCTGCTACAGCCTCAGGCCAACTAAAGCCTTGTGAGTGGACTTGGTAGAGAGAAACTGAAAGAAGCATGTTGTGTGTGTGTGTGTGTGTGTGTGTGTGTGTGTGTGTGTGTGTGTGCGTTTGTGCTTGTGTCTGTCTTCCACCACCACTTGACAACTGGTGTTGCTGTGTTTATGTCCCTGTAACTTAGAGGTCCAACAAAAGAGACTGATCAAATAGGTATCAGGCTTTAAAAAATAAGTCCTGAGATTGATTTCTTTGGCTAAAACGCTGGAAGGTGGTGCCCCAGCATGGCCACATTCAAATAGCTAAAAGAAGTAAAAGATACATTAATGCATACGCAGATACATACATAAATACATACTTAATTGTGTAGACAGAAACTGTACAGAAGCCCATCAAATGGATCATACCTATAACTCAAAGATACAGACTTGTCACTCTTTGTGGTTATGCAGATTCTGGCTGAGAATTACATTAAAGGTACACGTGTCCGGAATGTTCAACCACTTACATGTTAATTCAATGAGCTTGGTAATTTAGTTGATCAAACGACTAAAACCTCGTAGTCAAAACCAACTAAGATCCATTTTCATGTAGATACATATCTATGCAAATTTATGGTCAGTTAATCTGTCTGTATGTGCATATATGCATATATGTGCATGCATAGGAACGTAAGCATATGATGCATACATACATATGCACATATATACGTATGTACATACAAACAGATGAGTTGCACATTTGTTCCAATACATCTACCTGAATATAAACTCATACATGTAAATATATGTGTATAATATTCTTTGAATTACTTTGAATTATTGCACGCATTTTCATGTACAGACATGGTTGTGTGTAGGCACAGGCATGCTTCCCAACCACATGGTTCCAGGTTCCGTCCCACTGTGTGGCACTTTGGGCAAGTGTCTTCTACTATAGCCTTGGGCCAACCAATGGCTTGTGAGTGGATTTGGTAGACGGAAACTGAAAGGAGCCCATCACATGTGTGTGTATGTATATATATATATATATATGAATATATATATATGAATATATATATATATATATGTATGTATGTATGTATGTATATGTATATGTTTGTTTGTGTGTGTGTCTGTTCCCCCACCATCATTGACAATTGATGTTAGTGTGTTTATGTCCCCATAACTTAGCAGGTTGGCAAAAGACCAATACAATAAGTACTAGGCTTACAAAGAATAAGTCCTGGGCTCAATTTCTCTGACTAAAGGCGGTGCTCCAGCATGGCCGCAGTCAAATGACGGAAACAAATTTATACATATACATGTATTTATGTGTGTGTGTGTGTGTGTACTTATATATGCATATATATATGTATGTAGAGGCACAATGGCCCAGTGGTTAGGGCAGCGGACTTGCGGTCGGAGGATCGTGGTTTCGAATCCCAGACCAGGCGTTGTGAGTGTTTATTGAGTGAAAACATCTAAAGCTCCACGAGGCTCCGGCAGGGGGTGGTGGCAACCCCTGTTGTACTCTTTCGCCCCAACTTTCTCTCACTCTTTCTTCTTGTTTCTTGAGTACGCTGCGATGGACTGGCGTCCCGTCCAGCTGGGGGGAACACATACACCATAGAAACTGGGAAACCGGGCCCATGAGCCTGACTAGGCTTTAAAAGGGCGCATGAATAAATAAAAAATATATATATATGTGGAAGCATGTGGCTTAATGGTATTGCACACTCATGATCTTAAGATTGTGGTTTCAATTCCTGGACTGGACAATGTCTTGTGTTCTTCAACAAAACATCTCATTTCATGATATTCCAATCTACTCAACTGGCAAAAGTGAGTAATCCTGCAATGGACAGCCATCCCATCCAAGAGGAACATATACATCACACAATCTAGGAAACCAGCCTTCTGAGCTTATGGTTTGAGAAGGATGTTGGATCCCTTTTTTGCTTTTTGATATGTATGCATCTAGACATTAACATGCAGACACAAGTTATCTGTAATTATGTTCTTGTATATACATGCAAACATATATATGTACATACACACGCCCACATAAACATGCACATGTATTCTATGTGCATATATACATATACATATATATATATATATATATATATATATACATAGATGTATCTATCTATCAATTTATCTATCTCTCACTCACTACACACACACACAGATACATATATGTATATATGTGTGTGTGTATACACATATATGTACATATATGCCAGTCAGACTGAGTTAGATTGTTTTAGCACTTACCTACATGTGTTTGTGTGTATGTGAGTACATATACTTATTCGTAGTTCAATAAGAATAAGTGTAACATTTCTCCATTAAATTTATTTCTATGATATCCTGAAATCGTATTTCTTTCGGATCCATAAACAGCATACACACTCAAGTCCACACACACACAGATACAAACAGACAAAAGTACATACACATACTTATTATACAAATTATTTATATATATATATATATATATATATATATATATATATATATATAT
>NC_068994.1:35653511-35655624 GCF_001194135.2 Octopus bimaculoides | reverse complement strand
CACACATATGTGCATATATATATCATATATATTATACATACATACATACATATATATATGTGTATGTGTTATACATACATACATATTTGCATACATATATGACTACATATGTATATACCTATATACACAGAAACACTTAAATACATTCATACCAATACACACACATAGACATATACACATATATACATAGGAACACACTAGCAAACATGCATATATACACAAGCTAGAACAAAATCACATACCCACACACACACGCACCTGTATGAAATATATAGGTACAGAATAACAATCACACAAAGACACAAGACATACTCACACATGGACACATAGCTACACATACATGTATATGTAAATATAATTACACACATACACACACACACAAGCATATATATACAATGCTGCACACAGAAACTCATTCAGACTCACCCAGACACACACATGTATACATACACACGCAAATTCACATAGACACCCCAACACATACATATATATATATATATATACAATCCATGGAAATGCAAGCACACATACATGGTATGACAGCACAGACAAAAAGTAGACACGCTGACACACTAACACAAATTCACACACACATGCATGTACATACACGCATAAACCATGTGGAAAAAATACACAGCCTCAAAGACACACAAATAGACGTACACCCATGCATACACATTTATAAAATGCTTGGAAATGCAAGCATACATGCACAAACGCAGACATAGTGTGACTACACAGATACAAAGTTACATAGACAAACTAACAGACAAATTTACACACACACAGAGGAATACTAACACAAATTCTCTCTCTGTCTCTGTCTATCTCTCTCTCTCTCTGACACACACACAGAGTTTTATTTGCTAGCATCACAGATTCTTCCTTTAGTCAATTATATCCCCACCCCCATATACACACAAATACACGCACACACATACACGACAAAGAACAAACAGATTGAGCTACGGAGCACACCATCGCCACACCATCTCTATCCCACCACCACCACCACCACCACATTACACCATAGAACACCAAACAACAGCAGCAGTCACTCAACATACAACCAACCGAACAACTCTACAGCAGGATACACACCTCGACTAGCAATGCTCTGGATAAGATATACAAGCATCGGTGAGTGAGTTTTCATAAATGTTTTCCTGTCTTTTACTTTGATTTGTTTAAAGTTAAGTTAGTAACATTCATAATTCTTGTTTTCTTGACTTTTACAAGTCTACTTAGAGAGAATATATTATATATATACATATATACATATATATAACATTTTTGTTTCATGTTTATTCTAATATCTTTTAGGTTAAAAAACCTAAATTTCTTCAGCTTTATACTTTGTAACTGTTTCTCATTCAGTGCTCAACTAGTCACACTTAAACATTTAGAAGTTTACTAAGCATCATTTTGTGGTTTTTAAGAAATTGCTTTTGTTCTAAGATTTTGTTTCTTATATTTTTTAATGACATACACACATGTGTGTATGTGTGTTTGTATATATATATATATATATATATATGTATGTATAAATATAAGCACATCTATCTATATCTATCTACACACACACACATATAAAAATAAGAATATTTGAATAAACTAATATGTACTTTATTGAGAAGTAAGATATGCTGGTGTTTAGGTAAACTGTAACTAGTTTCATATATTTCATATGGTGTACGCTTGTTGAGCTCTTTGGGGAATACCTTCTGATCACACATTTCAATATGCTCTGTGGAGTATGCATTTGGTTACTGTGCATATGTATATGTATATATTATATATACCTATGTATGTGTATGGGTGCATATATTTATGTGTGAGTGTGTATATGTGTGTGTGTGTATGCATATACATATATGTATGTGTTTCTGCACAATTATATAGGTATATGCATGTACATATATCTATCTATATATATATATATATATATATATATATATATATATATATATACATACATACATATGTATATATATATACATATACACACATGTACATTCATATACTCAAGTAAATGTATATATATATGTGTATATATTTATATGCATGTTATATACAATGGCATATATATATATATATATATATATATATATAT
>NC_068994.1:35653021-35653501 GCF_001194135.2 Octopus bimaculoides | reverse complement strand
ATACAATGGCATATATATATATATATATATATATATATATAAATGGAAGTATGTGTTATCAAACAAAACTACAAACAGAAATGGTAAGAAAATAAATTTCCTATGGATTAATATGTGCATATAGATGTGTCTGTTTTACTGTGTATGTGTATGAGTGTGTATACATCTGTGTGTGTGTGTGTGTGTTTGTAAGTGTGTGTCTGTATTTCATATGAAATATCTGAACGTTAAGTGCGGTTGGTATTATGCTACATACAACAAACATAAAACATTTCAAATTTAATTTGAAGTTTCTGCTTTCTGTCTCATTTCATCAGAGAAGTTGAATTCATACCTGTTCGCATATACTCATACACCCTCGCTGTATTTCTCTCACTCACACACATACATGCACCTAAGCTCTCTCTCACACATGAATATATATATATTTATGTATGTATATGTATATCTAGCTACATATATATATATATATATACATAT
>NC_068994.1:35651435-35652927 GCF_001194135.2 Octopus bimaculoides | reverse complement strand
ATATATATATATATATATATATATATAAGGCGAGCAGGCAGAAATGTTAGCATGCTGGGCAAAATACTTAGGAGTATTTCATTTGTCTTTACGTTCTGAGTTCAAATTCCGCTGAGGTCGATTTTGTCTTTCATCCTTTCAGGGTCGATAAATTAAGTATCAGTTGTGTACTGAAGTCGATCTAATCCACTAGGCCCCTCCCCAAAAACGTTGGTCCTTGTTTCTAAAGTAGAAAAAGATGTGTGTGTGTGTGTGTGTGTTTGTAGTGTGGTATGTGTATAACTTCATAGGTAATAGTGGAAGAATTACACAAGTATATTGGCTAAAACAAACTTATACAGATACATATGGAAACACACATGCACACAACCACATACACAGCCACACAAATGAATTTAGTACTCCAGCATGGCTGTAGCCACAACGTTTTAAAGAAACTAAAGAAGTAATGAGGATAAATGCACACTTGTGCAGACATGCATTCATTCATGCAGAAGTATGCAAATATGGGCAGAAGCATATGAATACATACATGTACACTCACTCACTTACACAGAGAGACACACACACACACACACACATGTATATTCACATAGTCACACATGGGAGCTTGTCTATAGCAGACATTCAGTCTGCTAAAAATAGCATCTAAATCTCCCTCATTCCCCCCAGCCTGCCACCTCAGAAGAATAAACTTTAAATAATGTGATTGTGGATTCCTTGCACTATGAAATAATTGGGAAAGTCATGGCCGGAATACTTTTGATCATGTGTCTGCGCGATCAAAGCTGACCTAAGGTTAAACAACATTGATAGTTATGCATATGCCAATAGACACACATGCTTATTTACCTGTCTCGTTTAGCCTCTGATATATAAATCACTTGTTTGATACATTCCTCATACGTCTTATTCATGCAAACCTTACACATTTCTACTTTCATGTATACCACTTTTTCATATATACCCTCTTTCATATATACCACACGTCATATATTTTGAATGTATGTATTTTGCACCCTTATATATATACACCTATAAATTACTTTTTTACTCTTGTGCATTTCTTTTGCTACATTTATTCACATTTTCTTCAAACTCTCTCTCTCTCTCTGTCCACAGAGTACAAGTATATGTGTGTAAGAGTATGTGTGTGTGTGTGTGTGTGTGTGTGTGTGTGTGTGTGCATGAGAGATAGAGAGAGAAACAGAGTATATGTATATACATGCACAGACATACACAGACACATATAAGCACACATATCTAGCCATCTGTGTGTATTCATCTATTTGTGAAAGCTGTCTATCTATCTATCTATCGATCTCTCTGCCTACCTATCTATCTATTTATCTATATTCTCTGTCTATCTTTCTCTCTCACTTTATATATATATGTATATATATACCCACATGCACACATACATAAATATACACATGCACATATACATACATATATATATATATATATATATATATATATATATATATATATA
>NC_068994.1:35646297-35650743 GCF_001194135.2 Octopus bimaculoides | reverse complement strand
TATATATATATATATATATATATATATATATATATATTAATAAATAATATGCGATGTTTTGCTATCCAGAAGACCCAAAGGCAGGTAAGCCTATGTAAGTACTATGGAAGGAGCGCTGTTAAGCTCCTGGTTCAATAATAGCAGGAATGTGAGCATGTATGTTAAATAAAATAAGATAACAAGGCCAAGGCAATTTGATATTCCTTAGACATTTATGAATAGAAAAGTGGTTTTACAGCTGTTTCAGAGAAATACATGATATCCCATCATCAGAGACAAGTTAAAAGAGCTTCAATAAAAGGAGCTAGTAGAGTTTATTCTTTTTTTTTTTTTTAGAAGCTATTCTAGAGAGGGAGAGATTTTCATATTTTTCTTTTATACTTTCTGCATTATATTTAATTTCTTGTATATCTCCCCGTCTGCAGAATACCTTCTAAAAAATTAAGTCTATTAATTCCTTCTATTGAAGGTCTTTTAACTCATCTCTGATGATGGGATATCAATTATTTCCCTGAAACAGCTGTAAGACCACCTTTCTATTCATAAATGTTCTAGGAATATCAAATTGCCTTGGCGTTGTTATTTTATTTTATTTAACACACACACACATATATATATATATGTGCGTGTGTCCAATGAAGTCTAGGCAGCTGAAATTTTGAAGTCCCTTGTCAACAGTATTTCTGTCAAAGAATAATAAATATGTATTCTACAAGAAGTATCAGTACAATGTGAAATTGTTACAACAGCTCAGCAAAGAACGAAATATTAATATATATATATGTGTGTGGTAAAAAGCTTGTTTTCCAACCATTTTATTCTGGGTTCAGTTCCATATATGTGTATGTATTTATGTATGTATGTATGTATGTATGTACATATGTATATATATATATATTTATATGTGTGTCTTTATGTCTGTGTTTGTTCACCACCACTGCTTGACAACAGGTGTTGGTGTGATTACATCCTGTAACTTAGTGGTTTGGCAAGAGAGTTCAATAGAATAAGTACCAGCTTGAAAAAAAGTCCTGGGAGCGATTCTTTGACTAAAATTTTAAAAATCTTGACAGCAGTGCTCCAGAACGTCTGCAGTCTAATGACTGAAACAAGTAAAAGATAAAAGATATATAAGGTGACAAACTGGCAGAATCATTATAACACCAGGCAAAATGCTTAGTGGCATTTTGTTCCTGATTATGTTCTGGGTTGAAATTCCACCGAGATCAACATAGCCTTTCATCTCTTTTGGGAGTCAATAAAATAAGCATCAGTTGAACATTGTGGTCGATGTGACTGAATTAGCCCCTCCCTGAAAATTACTGGCTTTCTGTCAAAATTCGAAACCATTATATATATATATATATATATACACACATACATATAAATACATGAGAATAAAATGATAAAGACCCTTCCCAAGTCACATAGACTCATAGGGCTGGTTTGCCTGTTTCTGTGATGTATATATTCCGTATATATTCCCCACCTCAATGGAACAGTGGTCCATGTGGAGTTACTAATTTTTGCCGGCTGAGTGGAATGTAGTAACATGAAAGGAAGTGTTTTGTTCAAGAACACAATGCATCACCCAGTCCAGCAATTGAATTGAAACTACAATCTTATGATCATGAGTCTAACACCTTAACCACTGAGCCATGCACCTCCACCATACATATATAGATAGATAGATATAGATATAAATATAGACGCATACACACATGCACATACATATACACACTCACAGAGTATATATATATATACATTTGTATACACAAACAAGTACATATACATTCACATACATATACACATATATACATGTGTATATGTATGTGTGTATGTGCATTTGTGTGTGTGTGTGCATTTGTGTGTGTGTGTGCGTGTGTATATGTATAATGATGTGTATTCACATTCTGAGTACTTCTTTTCCTATATTTGAGCACAGAAATGTGTGTGTATACTCATACACACATAATAAAAAACACAAAACACAGACATGGTAATATATGTCATTTGCTCAGTGAAACTTCATATGTAATCATCACAAAAGACTCAATACTTATTATGATATAGCAACTCCAGAGAGAATTACTGCAGAGTTAATCCTGTTGCTTTCCACTAGAATTGATCAAAATACTTGTTAACTGCATAGTTCCCTCTCTCTAATTATAGCACTAAGTTCTACCTAATCATAGTGCCTCTACACCAATTGATAGAATGTGTTAACAGAATTTAAGTGGTTTGCCTACAGACCCAAGGTTTTATCAGGGATTAGATACAAGCAATTGATCTCATGCTAAGGCATCATCATAACTTATTGATTAGCCTTGCTGTATTATCCATTGTCCATTCTATGCAGTGAGACCTTTTAATCCAACACCCACTATACTTTCGTTGTGTGTATATATATACGTGTGTGTGTGTGTGTTTGTGAGTGCGCATGCACGTATGTATGTATATACATATATATATGAATAAATAAACACACACACATACATATGTGTGCATGTGTGTGTGTGTATGACTGAGTAAAGGCATGTGGCTTAGTGGTTAGGGCAACAGCTCATGATCATAAGGCCGGGAGTTCAATTCCCAGTGACGCATTGTGTCCTTGAGCAAGACACTTTATTTCACATTGCTCCAGTCCACTCAGCTGGCAAAAATGAGTAGTACTTGTATTTCAAAGGGCCAGCCTTGTCACACTCTGTGTCATGCTGAATCTCCCTGAGAACTACATTAAGGGTGCATGCTTGCACATTAATTTCATGAGCAAGCTGTTCTGTTGATTGTATCAGCTGGGGCCCTCATCGTTGTAACTGACAGAGTACTCCTCCATAAATATATATATATATATATATATATATATATATATATATATATATATATATATATATATATATATATATAGAGAGAGAGAGAGAGATAATATATATATATATATATATATATATATATAATATACTTACAGACACATATACGTTGTTGGGTATTTGATCAAGAAAGAAGTACTCAATAAAAGAGTAAAATGCTGTCATTATTGCTCCACTCTGACTTGTCTGAAAAAACAGCTGCACACTATGGAAACTCTAAAGAGGACACTGGAGCATGCATATACATACAGACATACAAACATATATATATACAAATATGTGTGTGTGTGTGTGTGTGTATACATATATATAAATACACACACATGCATACACACATATACATATGTGTATGTTTCCTATATTGTGCATTTGTGTTACATCTATAACCCAGCTGATCATAATATTGCGAATATTGACATGGCTTTCCTGTTATATATATTTATATGTGGAGGTGCAACAGCCCAGTGGTTAAGGCAGCGGACTCACGGTCGTAGGATCATGATCTCGATTCCCAGACAGGGTGCTGTGAGTGTTTATTGAGCAAAAGCACCTAAAGCTCCACGAGGCTCCAGTAGTGGGGTGGTGGCGAACCCTGCTGTACTCCTTCACCACAACTTTCTCCCTGTTTCTGTTGTACCTGTATTTCAAAGGGCCAGCCTTGTGACACTGAATCTCCCCGAGAACTACGTTAAGGGTACACGTGTCTGTGGAGTGCTCAGCCACTTGCATGTTAATTTCACGAGCAGGCTGTTCTGTTGATCAAATTAACTGGAACCCTCGGTGTAACTGACGGAGTACCACGTAAAATATATGTACTTTATTTATTGTTTTGATCTATTTTAATGTTCACTTTCATGTTCATAAGCCAGCCCCAACCCCAATACACGCACATATACATTTATATATATATATATATATATATATATATATATATATATATATATATATATATATATACACACTTACATATATAAAAAACTGCATACATATATCTATTTATGTATCTCTCTTTTCCTCTCTCCATTCCTTGTATTCATTCATGATCTTTCCCTCTCTCCAGCCATCTAATTTTTTACTTATTTTTATCTACTTTCTTTATCTGTGTGTGTGTGTATATGTATATATATCTATATAAATGTATGTATGTTTATATATGTGTGTGTGCGTGTGTGTGTGTGTGTGTCTATGTATATATGTACATAACTTCAAAAATCATAAGAGTATCATAGAGAATGAACTGCGCTGGTCATTTCAACTCTGTATACATGTGAATTCAAACCCAACTGAAGTCAACTTTGTCTTTTATTCATTCACTATCATTAAGTAAAAAAGCACCACCTTAAATGCTGTTGCAGCACTCTCACTCCTCCAGCTGGCATATTCCAAATCTATGCTGGGTTCAAAGGTCAGAGGATTGAGTGGATGCCTGTGTCTGTTCGCGACTATATGGATACATAAATCCATGAGTTAAAGCATTCCCACATGCTGATATCAATTCATCTGTGCTTCCAAGTGGCAACTGTAGTTCACAATGTATATACATACATACACACACACACACATATATATATATATA
>NC_068994.1:35644693-35645403 GCF_001194135.2 Octopus bimaculoides | reverse complement strand
TATATATATATATATATATATATATATATATATATATATATATATCCATACATACACACACACACATATTGTATATGTATATATACCTCCATTTCTACCTACACCTACCTACTTGCCTACACATCTATCAATGTCATAAAGCATATATCCTCTAATATTTAAACCATATCAATCCTATTTAAATTGATTTATATTCCAATATAACATCACCAGTTCTATAATTATTAGTAAACATATTAAACACTTTTTTCTGTTTTATTTATTTTTACTATTATTATCTTTTTCTTTACTTTTACCTATTTCCCACTTATCTTATATTTACTAGTTTTTTTTTTTTTCTGCCAGTAATAACGACTCCATTTCTCCTCTCCCATCCTCTTCAAAAGTTGGGAAGAAAATAATGAGAAAAAATCCTTTCCCAATAAATACTGAACAATTACAAAATATTTTTCATTCATGAAAAAAAAGTCAGTACTAAATCTATTTCTCTAAAAATAAAATCTATGTTCTTCTGGGAAATATTAAACCCCAGTTTTTTTTGTTTTTTTTTAATTTTGTTCTTGCTTTTCTTTTTTTGTAAAAGAAATGGAAAAGGAGAAGAAAAAAAATCAAAAAAATATTCCAGAAAGAATGATTGAAGATTTTTGCTTCCAAATATATGAAATGACTTTTTGGGTTCTTTTTTTTTTTTGGCTCATATATATATATAT
>NC_068994.1:35644028-35644441 GCF_001194135.2 Octopus bimaculoides | reverse complement strand
TACATATATATATATATATATATATATATATGCACATACATATATATATATATTTTTTTTATATATATCAATGCATACACATGCTCATACATACACTGACATGCTCATATACCCCCCACACACACACACACACACATGCTCACATACACACATGCTCATATACCTCCCACATGGATATATATGCGTCTTTTTTTAACTCTGTTCTGACTATCATAAACTTGAATCACTTTTTGTTAAATGATGATGCTGATAATAATAATAATAATAATAATAATAATAATAATAAAAATAATAATAATAATAATAATAGTAATAGTAGTAAACTCACCAAAGTCATCTGATGAATATTTTTTTTTTGTCATATTTAATCCTGTTTTTTTTCTTTTCTATCTCTTTTACCCTCCCGTCATCTA
>NC_068994.1:35641961-35643982 GCF_001194135.2 Octopus bimaculoides | reverse complement strand
ATCTTCACTATTTTATCCCACCAGTCCTTACAGCCAGAGCTATCAACCACAACCTCAGCCACACCCACAATCACAATCTCAAATGCAATCACAGTCACCATCACCATCACCACCACCACTCATTTTTTTTTTATTTTATTTTTTCATTGCATTTCTCCATTCATTTGTTCTCCTTACAAAATCCTTTCTTGATATCTTGTCTTTCTTTTCCTTCTTCATTTCTTTCTTCCTTTCATTCACTTTAAGCATTGAAAGAATTGTGTTGGCAGTGAAGATGGTGATGGGAGTGGAGAGTGATGGCAAAAGAGATAATAAAAAAAGAAATGCAAAAAAAAAAATTATCTTCAACCATAAAAAAGATTAAAAATAAATAAATAAATATAATGAACAAGATGAAAATTAATTTTTCAGAAATAGTTTGGCCATCTTTGGAATGAGCTCCTTTTTTTTTTTTTTTTAATCATGCCATACCTTGAATACTAAGGGATTCAATAATTTTTAACTACAAATCAATAACTCAAATCACCAACACTGCTACCAACACAACCATCATCACCACCAACCACCACCACCACCACCGTACCCCCTCCATTCACCCACAATTTTAATCACCCATCCATTGACCTCCACCTGCCTTATCAACACTCCCCACTTCTCAGCCACCATTGTCATCACTAACATCACTGGCACCACCACCATCACCATCGTAGTCATCCTCCTGCAACACTTCCCCCACATCATCATCATCACCACCATCATCTTTGTCATCGTCATCTTCATCATCATCATCATCATCCTATCACCCGTGTTTTTCAGTCGAGGTAATTTAATAAGCTTTCCGTGAGAACAAATTTCCTTCTTTTTATTGTACTATATTAGAATTATTATAAAAAAAAAGTACTAAAGTACCAAAATGTATTAAAAATAAACAACAACAACTACTACTACTACTGCTACTATTGTTACACCTATAGCAACAATGACAATAACATCAACAATACAACTAATAATAACAACAATAAAGATGATGGTGGTGACAGTGGAGGTGGTGGTGTTGTTGTTGGTTGTGGTGGTGGTGACCATGATGAGAATAATGATAATGAGAATGTTAATGATGACAATAATCTTAATAATGAAGGTGATGATAATGATGATGCTGATAGTGATGACGATGACAATGATGACAACAACAATGAAGATAATGACAATGATCACAATAAAAAAGGAAGGGGAGTACAGGGGGGAATATCGTGGTGGTGAGGGGGTGATGGTAGTGGTGGTGGTGGTGGTGATGGTAGTGGTAGTAATAATAGTGGTGGTGGTGGTGGTGGTGGCTATTGGCAGCAACAAAAGGAATGACAAAAATAACAGAAACACCAAAAACATCACCACCACCACCACCAACAACAACAACAATAACAACAGCAATAACACTAAGCAGAAGCAGCAATGTCGTGATCAGTAACAACAATAACAACAACAAGTGTAATAGTGTTCTTCAAGTTACTTGTTAAAAGCTGAAAGCAATCCAATTTAAAGTTTAATGCAGTTCTCACAAAGGAAAATCACTTTTGAAAATTACTTGAATTCATTCTTTTATCATTGGAATGAATGGAAGCGAATCTCTTAAAGAGTAATCTCTATGTCAAAGATTACCGAAGAGGAGAAATAAAACTCACAAACCACATCTGAATCCAACACATTCACAGAAAGTTATAAATAGAAGCAACTTTTTGATGCACCAAGTTATCAGAAGTTGAAACTCTCAGAGATAAAATAAAAATTTTTCCTATTGTATTATTATTATTATTATTATTGCTAATATTGTTATAAATGTTACTGGTTCTGTTGTTGTTGTCAGTATTATTATTATTGCTCTTAGTTTCTTTTTGATAAAATTGTGTTATCTCCGAAATAGCTTCATATTTTGGATGTATCAAAATGATGTATATAACATGATTGAATGCATGTGTAGTATTTATGTATGTATATATATATATATATATATATATATATATATA
>NC_068994.1:35640063-35641951 GCF_001194135.2 Octopus bimaculoides | reverse complement strand
TAACTGTCTCTGTCTATTTGTCTGTCTACCTGTCTGTCAGCTTGTCTGTCTCACCTTAAACATCTCACTGTTTCTCTATATCTTCATATGTATATTTGTATAAACACACACATGCATATGTTTGTGTGTGCGTGCACATGTGTGTGTGCATGTAAGTGTTGTGTGTGTGTGTGTATATTGTATAATATATATATATATATACACAGAGATATATAGATAATGATATGATAGAAAATATGATATAGTATATTATAATATAATAAAAATACACACACGTGTACACACGTATATATGTATATATACACATATACATACACCCTCCTGCATGGTTCTATTTTCCTAATGGTATCTATGACATTTGATTGGACTAATAATCTATAAGGCTTTCTAAACCGATTCTTTTTCCTCTCTTTTTCTTTTATTCCATTCTCTTCTATTATATCATATTTTATTCTATTTTATTTTACTTTTTTGTACTTTACTCTCTTTTTCTAATTATTTTTTATATGTACGATTTTTTCTCTCCCACAACCCCACTCCATAATATTCCTGCTAGGTTTTTATCTTCTAAATATAGTAAATTCAAATGTTGTCTGTATGAAATCTCTCATACTCAAAGCAATAACTTCTCTTTCTCAGATATGAAAACAATAAAATTCTGATGTTCAGAGCTTTGCTATCAAAACATATATGAAAGTGTAACAATGAGAGAAGTGAAGAGAAATATTCTGTGCTCTTTGGAAAATAGCTTTTTCTCTGTTCAACTAATGTATAGGCTAAATTTGAAATGCTCAGCATTCTTCCAGAAGCTAATAAAAACAGACAGAAATGCTACAAAATAAAAATGGACCAAAAACGAAAAAAATAAAGTAGCAGAGTAATAATAATAATAATAATAATAATAATAATAATAATAATAATAATGGTAGTAATAATGGTAATATAGGTAATAATAGTACGTAAATGTATAAGTGAAAGAGAAATGAAACACAGAGGGGGAGAGAAGATTAAAAAAAAGTCTGCATTTAATATTACTTCTTTCCTGTTCTAATAAGTTATCCATTTTTGTTTCTTGCATTTGTGTATGTATATATATATATGTATATGTGTGTGTCTGTGTTTATACATGAGCATGTGTGTGTGAGTGTATGTATATATGTATATGTATTAATGTATGTATATATAGGTATATACATATATGCGTTAATATTTCTGTGTTTATATATATTTGCATAAGACATATATATATGCTATGTATGTAAGTGCATACCTAAGTCTGTACAAACAAATGTAACAAATATATGTATGTGTGTGTGTGTGTGTGCACGCACACGTTTGTTCATAGTTACATGCATGTGTGAATACACATACACATAAACAGGTATACTTAACTTTATATATCCACAAATTGGCATAAATTATTTTACTGATTGAAATCTTCTCAGCCAACAACCTAGATATTTTCTCTCTTTCACAGTTGCTGACTAAAGACATAATCAAGTGTGTCCCAGCTGATTAAAGCTTTTTGCAAATCATTACATCTCAGAAACTAGAATCTTCACCCATCAGTAATCTTACTCTCTTTCCTTTCCTTCCTCTCTCATCCTTTTCTTCCTCTCTGTCTCACAGCCTTCTCTTCCCCGCCTCTCTTTCTCTTATTCTTCCATTCACTCTCTACCTTTAATATCTGTTATCTTTTGCAAAGAAATAAATAAAATATTTGAGGCATATAGTAACAGATGAACACCTGGATTATAATATAGAGATAGATTTCTTTCATATAATATCACACACACACACATGCAAACTAACAAAACTATATACATGCATACACATAAATACATCACATATATGACAATATATGTGATGTATACATATATATATATAT
>NC_068994.1:35638465-35640017 GCF_001194135.2 Octopus bimaculoides | reverse complement strand
ATATTTACCTATATCTATTTCTCTGTTTATCTATATATATATATATATATGTATACATGTATATATGCAAATACATAGTATATGGCATCACATATTTACCTATATCTATTTCTCTGTTTATCTATATATATATATATATATATATATATACACACACACACATATATACATATGCAGATACACACACATATTTATAAATGTATGAGCATAATATATATGTATATATTCACTATATACATACATATTTACATACCAAAATGTGTGTTTGTGTATGTGTGCATGCGTGTATGTGTGTTTGTGTATGCATGTAGAAGTTTCTTGCAAACTTATTCCAAATAGCAGTATGGAAGGAAAGACATAAAGTGGGGAGATTGGGAAGTACTTTTAGATCCTAACTCATTTTCCTAAATTACTAGCATCTGTAGCAACAGTTTGGCATTTAGATTTCCACAGTTCTTCAGCTGCTTCTCCACAAAGGTTTACAAAACTGTAATGAGAGTTTCCCTTGTCATTTTTAAAAGGTATCTAGTTACATTCCTTGCTAGTATCCCAGATGAATTATCTTATTAAATGCTACAACTAAACAGAGCAGCCTCCATGAATTCAGTCATTCAACAAATAGGGTTACCATGTATCCCAAAAAATCCAAGAATAACATTGCATCTTTGGATATACATAGAGAGATGACTAAAAAGAAGAAGAACGTTTAACATTGAAAGTATTGTGAAACTATGCACATACATACATGTGTAGTAAGAAGCTTGCTTCT
This sequence comes from Octopus bimaculoides, assembly GCF_001194135.2. Classification (NCBI taxonomy): domain Eukaryota; kingdom Metazoa; phylum Mollusca; class Cephalopoda; order Octopoda; family Octopodidae; genus Octopus; species Octopus bimaculoides. The sequence continues at coordinate 35,639,248 of NC_068994.1, read as the reverse complement.
CAGCTACATAGTTCCAGGTTCATTTCCAATGTGTGGCACTTTGGGCAAGTATCTTCTACTATATCCTCGGGCTGACCAAAACCTTGTAAGTGGATTTTGTAGGCGACAACTGAAAGAATCCCGTCATATATATATATATATATATATATTACTATTTTAGAGACGAACCACCACTCTACAACTCAGTCAACTCAGAACTCGTCCAAATCCATGCTGTGAGGCATATACCATCTTAATATATCTAAGATTTTAATCTAAAAATTTTAATTAAATAATATATTAAATAAATAAGTCATATAAATAAATCATAGAAATATTAATTTTAAAAAATTTAAAAGTTAAAATTATAAATTGGAAAGTAAAAATTAATACGATAATATACAGTATAGAAGTATAGATGTAAAAAGTTAGTGCTAGTATATAGACTATGCGCGTTTCATTGCTGAAATAGGACTATATAAAATCATAGCAAATTCTATGCGAGTTCATTAGAACGGGGAAATGATTTTACTCCCAAAATCAGTCACTCTTCAGCTCAAATCCCTAAGAAAATACCTAAAATCATTCAAGGAATAAACATAAACATGAGAAATAAAAATATATATATAAAGAGACAAAAACTGTAAACAAATCCCTACATTAACGGTATTAATATGATTATTAAGGGTTACAATCTAAAAATATTGAAAAAGAGTATTATAGTAAACAAGGTTAAAATATTATCGAATAAGTAGATAATAGTAAAAAAAAATGTGTTAGTGTATAAAGTTACTAAAAGACGGA
>NC_068994.1:35637029-35638366 GCF_001194135.2 Octopus bimaculoides | reverse complement strand
GTGATAAATATGGCGTCTATTACCCAGAAGTACATGCGTATTATAATTACTAAAATAATAACGTAAATATCGAAAAAGAAAATCTACCTAAAATAAAAAGATTCTTGAGGATTAAAAATACTAAAATACTTAAACTTGCAAATTAACGCAGAGTAATAACTATACAAATACGAAAATTCTATATTACGTAAATAATGCTATGGAAATTAATACTGAAAAGTCACGTGATAAACATGGCGTCCATTACCAGAGGTAAATACGTATTATAATTACTAAAATAATAACGAAAATATCGAAAAGGAACAACCTACCTAAAATAAAAGTTGATTGAAGATTAATGATACTAAAATACTTAAAACCCTCAGATTTACACAGAGTAATAACTATACTAAATACGAAAGTTATGTATTACTTAAAAAATGTTATGAGACATTGTAAAAGACTGCTCATGTTATCGATGAATACTTAAGGTAAAGGTAGTTATATGTTCCAATTTGTATAACATTGAGATAATTAAAGTGTATTCTAAAGCTAATTTGATGTATCTCACGCTACTGATCATAACTATAAGTTGGTACCTAATCGTAGGTTTAAGTAAATAAGTTAGTTATCTAAACTTATTATATAAGTAATTTAATTTATGTCTGCATTTAATATTACGTTCATCGTGGGAGTGAACCAATTTTTTATTAGCTAATAATATCTCTTTAAATTCGTTAGTACATATATATGTATGTGTGTCTGTGTTTGTCACCCCATCATCACTTGACAAATCCAATGCTGGTGGGTTTGTGTCCCCCATAACTTAGCAGTTCAGCAAAAGAAACTCATGGATAGAATAAGTACTAGGCTTACAAAGAATAAGTCTGGAGGTCGCTTTCTTCAACTAAAACCCTTTAAGGTGGTGCTACGGCATGGCCGCAGTCAAATTACCGAAACAAGTAAAAGAATAAAAGAATACAACCACGTGAGTGTGTGTATGTGTATCATCATCATCATTTAACATCTGTTTTCCTTGCTGAAAATAGGTGCATAGTTCAACAGGAACAGGTGAGCAAAAGGACTGTACCAAGTTCCAATGCTTACTTTTTAGTATGGTTTCTACACCTGCATGCCCTTCCTAACTCCAATTACTTTACAGAGTGTACTGGGTGCTTATTACATAGAGGCATCACTAGTGAAGTCACCAACTAACTTGCAGGACAAGATTATTAAACTAAGAGGAGGGGAATAATATTGAGAGAGGTGGTTTTTGAGAAATTAAAATATGAAAGAGGAATATATACATACATATGTGTATGGTGTGTGTGTGTGTATACATACATACATACATACAT
>NC_068994.1:35634434-35637019 GCF_001194135.2 Octopus bimaculoides | reverse complement strand
TATATATATATATATATATATATATATATATATATATACGCATACTCAAATACAAGCTTGACTGAGTGGTTTACAAGTTTGTATAGCAGCTATGATGTTTCAGGTTTGATTTCACTTCTTGGCAGCTTCATTATCTTTAGCAACTATCTTTATCATAACTGCAAGTCATTGAACCAAGAAGATTAGTGAGTAAAACTGGATAGATGGAGACTGTATAGAAGCTTGTCAGATTGTATCTGAAATTAAAATCTGTAACCTTGTCATACAGGCTGATTCTACCAGAGAATTACAATAAAGGTAGATGTAAAAATGAATGAATACACTCACGCACATGTACACGTATGCACACACACACATACATACACACATGAACGTTTGTATGTATACTGACCTGGGTGTGTGGGTGGTTAAAAACTCTGCTTCTCAACTATGTATTTTTGGGTTCAGTCCTACAGTGTAACACTTTCAGCAAAGCAAGTATTTTTTATTATAGATCCAGGTCAGCCAAAGCCTTGTGAGTGGATTTGGTAAAAGGAAACTGATAGATGCCTGCTGTATATATACATACACACACAATCTGATGATGGCTTAGCTGGCCAAAACTTTGAAGTCACTGTCAATACTCTTCTTGCAAAAGTATAATAGTTATGTACTCTACAAAAAGTATTCAGTAATCTTTCAGTTTAACATAAAATTATTTTTTATTATGATTTAGCATGACAACAAACATTAATACATACATATATACATGTGTGTGTGTGTGTGTGTGTGTGTATGCCTGAAGGAATATTGTGACAAGATATTTTATACCTATTTTTCTTGTCAATTCCTTTTGTGTTGACCATTCAAAAGTAACAGTCGACTTGCATGGCCCCTGGGCTCTCACCAAACCTCGGGAAGTCCAAAAGGCAGGCCCTTCCATTTTTATTTTTGACCAGCCATGAAGCATTTCCTAAAAGTTATGACACAAAATGAGGGACCCATTTTTTTGTCTTGGTTGCTGAGGGGAATTCCAAAATAGGCTTTATAAGCCTGTCTCACAAACAATGTGATATTGCACCCTTGACAAATAAGTATGAAGAAGTCAGTCATAGCAGAAGCCATCAAGATTATTCACCTGTCTATGTCTACTTGAAGAAGCCATTAGATCTGAAAAACACAGTTGTCAATTCTTTGTAAGTAGGATATATGTATCTCAATATGTCAAATTTAACATAAAAAGTTAATCTTCAAATTGCAAGAAAACTAGAGCACGGAGAGCAAAACTGATTACAGACTTGAAATTAGCACAAAAAGGAGTTACAATCAGTAAAAAAATCTCATGCTAAAGAAAATTTTTTTAAATTGTTGTCCAGTGTTATCAGTGAAACAGCACAGGTAATTAAAATCATTAATATGCAAATTATTCACCTGTGTCTAAGCAATTTTATCTCCATAGATGTTATTTTCTTTCCTGATAGATTGGCAAGATTAAGTAGAAATTAACAAGTTTCAGAATAACTTGGTCTCCTCATTTCCTAAACTATTGTGCCATAAGATTTAATCCACAGTAAGACATTGTATATCCTATCATTAGAGGTAGATTTGATTAGATTTATAATAAAAAATATACAACACAAATCTACTATTCACCACCATCATCATCATCATCACCTAACATCTGTTATCTATGCTGGCATAGATTTCTTCATTTGACAGGATTTGAAGAGTTGCAAGGCTGCATCAAGCTCCAGTATCAGCTTTGGCACGGTCTCAACAGCTGGATTCCCTTCTTAACACCAACCATTTATAGTGTGTAGTGGATGCTTCTTTTATTTTTGTTCATGCCGACAAAATTTCAGTGAAGACCACCATTTACTTATTACATAGGATGTACATAGCTTTATTAGTTGATTCCAAAATTAAAACATTTACATATTTATTTATTGATTGATTTATTTGTTTATTTATTTTTGAGGTATGATCATCAATGTGCTCAATGGAATGAATATTGGACAAAATGTTGTGTGGTATTTGTTCCAGCTCTTTTACAATCTGAGTTCAAAAGCCTACAGAGGTCAACTTTGCCTTTTATCCTTCTGGGATCGATGAGATGAAGTCTTAGTCAATTACTGGGGTCAATTTGATCGATTAAACCTTCTCCCGCTGCAAATATCTGGCCTTGTGCCAATGCTAGAAACGAATATTATAGAATTATCAAAGAAAATCAATGATAATCAAACACGTAGCCCATCCAATGATATACACACGCACATACATAGACACATACATACATGCACATACACACACACACATACAGATATAGAGATATACATACATAAACATATACATACATATATATATTCTTTTACTTGTTTCAGTCATTTGACTGTGGCCATGGAGGAGCACCACCTGTAGTCAAACACATCAGCCCCAGGACTTATTCTTTGTAAGCCTAGTACTTATTCTGTCAGTGTCTTGTACTGAACCGCTAAGTTACAGGGATGTAAATACACTAACAACAGTTGTCAAGCAATGGTAGGGGACAAACACAGACGAACAAATACATATATATATATATATATATATATATATATATATATATA
>NC_068994.1:35630594-35634312 GCF_001194135.2 Octopus bimaculoides | reverse complement strand
GCAAGGCTTTGATTGACCTGAGGCCATAGCAGAAAACACTTGCCCAAGTTGCCACAGAGTGGGACTGAACCTGGAATCATGTGGTTGGGAAGCAAGCTTCTTACCACACAGTCACTTTATATATATATATATATATATATATATATATATATAATGTCCAACCAATGGAAGGCGGACATTAAACGATGATGATATATATATATATATATACATATAAATGTACTTTAACCAACTTAATTCCATATTTACATGATGTGTTAGGTATAAAATGTACATGTGCTGTTACAGTTGTTGTTGTTGTTATTGTATACCATGTCATCTCTAATCGACATTCCAGCCATGACCATCCTGTTCTTCTTGGAATAGGTAGGACCACATCATCTAATGTGACAATCTTTTGTTTAAGAAAATAAGATGCAATTTAAGGTAAAATTAGTTGTTATTTCTTGTATGAATGTTTATCCCTCAGAGGGATCTATAGATAGTTGTGCGTGTGTTTGTGTGTGTGTGTGCATGTTATTGCTTGCATTTATGTTTGCATGTATGTGAACTGCAAATCAATACAGAAATTCACAAGCACACATATGTACTGAATATGTACATATGCATATATACTGTCTGTGTGCACATGTACATATGCACACAGACATAACTATACCAGAGTCCTATGGATAGATGGTCTATACACATTCAATCAGTCCTAAAATATCTCATTATTACTTTTAATCCCTTTGGCATCATCTCATCCAACGTACATACATAGAGACACAGAGACACACTGACACACACACTTTACATGCAAACATTTATTCAGTCATTCATGTAGGCACATGTATGTGTGTGTGTGTGTGAGCATCTGAATATATGTGCATATATATATGCATGCTCACTTACACAAACACACAATGCATATATGAACACTCACTGTCACTCACACATGCCTATACATATGCTCACTCAATCATGCATATATATGTGTGTGTGTGTATACAGTCTTACTCATATTTCCATTTATTCACACATACATATACACAAACGAAGTCATGCAGACACATAGAGATGCATGAACAACTTTTTCAAGATATACACTAAAAAAAGCATACACTGAAATTTCTACATACATCTAAATAGACATATACACAATGATACACACACACCACACGTATATATATATATATATATATATATATATATATACACACATATATGTATATATTAAGTGTGTATATACATACACACACATACAAACACACACACACTCACATCACACACACGCACACACACACACACACATCTACAGTGGACAAAAAGTGGGAAATGAACTATCAAGCCACTCCACAGCAGTGAATATGAATTAGATGTGGTAGGGTAGAGTATGAAAAATAAAGATTTATAGGCAATAAGCCTAATTTTAGTGTAACCCTCATCAAGATAAGTCAATCAAGATAAACATTTCAGCTAGTATCTATACCCCCACCACAAAAAAAAGAAAAGCCTTCTCCATCACTGCTACTTTGACATTTTGCTATGTTCCTAATTCATCTTGTTAGTTGAGCTGGTTTGGCACTGACCTTCTTTACACATCCCACACCAACCATTCCACTAGACTTCCCACTATCTTCTGTCTCCTCCTTGTTTGAGCCCCTGTCGGGCTGTATAGATGAGTTAGTTTGGCACTGTCCCCAATACTTTTCTTTGCTTTTCCTTTCTACATTATACTTCCATTTTTTCTCTACACCTCCCTCTTTACACTATGCCTCATACCATTCGCCTTTCATCTAAACATCTTTTCAGTCCCTGTCAAGCTTTAAATCCTGCAAGTTACAAATTTTGTTTCCCTTTGTGGTCTTAATTTAATTCATTATTTTTTGTGCCTTACATTCTCAACTCTATCGATCTGCTTTGTGTTGTCATGGCATATGTCCCACACATTGAATGAATATGACCATCACTGATGATTAGGAAAATATCTTCTTTTTTTTTTACAGAAACTATGTTCTGTAGTGATTCTTGGATCTTGCTAATATTTTGCAACCTACATTGGTTCCAAATTTTGGCATAAGGCTAGCAATTCTGGGAGAGGGGGCTCACTTTTTACATTGAACCCCGGTGTGCAACTGGTATTTACTTTATTGACACCAAAAGGATGAAAGGCAAAGTCAACCTCTGTGGAATTTGAATGCAGAGTATGAAGATGGAAGAAATACCACTAGGTAGTTTTCTCAGCATGCTAATGATTCTGCCAGCTGATTAACCTATTTTGCAGTCAATATTGCTAGCAGGATGTACATGGTTTAAAGATTAAAGTATCTGGCTCATGATTATGAGATTTTGGGTTCAATTCTTAAATGGGTGATATGTTGTATCTTTAAGTAAGGCACTTCATTACTTCATTTCATACTGCTCCCGTCTACTCAGTCGAGTAATGATGCAACTTACTCTCCCGCCTCTCTCTCTCTCTCTCACTCACTCTCTCTTCCTCCCTCTAGCATGCTCTCTTTAGCTGTTGTATTTCAGATGTGCTTAATCACATGTGAAGGGAATGTGTCAGGTCAGGTAAATGATGCTACTGGTACCATGTATCCCAGTACTGCCTATTTCATGTTTGGGCAGGGTCAGTGACTAAACTAGGTCCTCCACCTGGCTTGTCAGGTGAGAAGGGTGTTGTGGACACTCTGTAAGACTCAAAACAAGACCTGTCATAAGACAGACAAGTTCGTTGTAAGCCAATGGCTATCCCTACAAGTCGTTTCTTGTAAGAAAATCCTGCATGTGGGCTGGCAAACAGTGACCATGACCGGGAAATCTCCAATAAAAGATATGCTGTGTTCGAGTTGGAGCCAACATCCATGAGTGGTGCGATGTAGAGCGAGAAGAAGAGTGAGGGTTGTGGCAAGAGGCATTTTATGTTCATGCATAACTACATAGGCACCTAAAACACTTAGCATGCTAGTGCCACGAAAAAAAGCACTCAGTACGCCCTGTACAATAGTTAGCATTAGAAAGGACATCCAGCCATAGAAACGTTGCCCAAGCAGACACTGGAGACCAACACAACCTTCAGACTTGTTAGATTCTGTTGACCCATCCAACTCAAACCAATATAGAAGAAGGATGTTAAATGATGATGATAACTGGACATGGTAATCAATTCACAGTTGTTTTTGAATGATTACTGTACTACTTAACTACTACTGCAATTGTGGATGATACCAGGTAGCCCAAACTGTGAATGTGCTTTACTCAACACACTAATTGGCATAGACTCATTGGTCCCAAAATTACATTACATATATATATATATATATATATATAGATAGATAGATAGATAGATAGACACACACACATATAGAGGCATGTGCTTTTGTAGTTAGTGTGTTGCATTCATGATCACAAGAGTGTGATTTTGATTCCTGGATAAGACAATGCATTGGGCTCTTGACGAAAACTCTTATTTAACATTGCTCCAATTCACTCAGCTGGGAAAGATAAGTAATCGTGTAACAGGCTAGCATTTTCTTCACGGGGAATATATATATGCCACAGAATCTGGGAAAACAATTTTATGAACCTAAGGATCAGGAAGGAACTTTGATCCTTTGATTTTTTTTTTGTGTGTGTGTGTGTATATATGTGTGTGTGTGTGTGTGTGTGTGTGTATAATTAGTACATATATATGTATATATAGTACACATACACACACACACATATATATATA
>NC_068994.1:35624974-35630421 GCF_001194135.2 Octopus bimaculoides | reverse complement strand
ACCTTTACAGCTAAGCACTTTACAGGTGCAAAATCAATGGTCACACTCTGACCAATCATAACATTCAAACTTCTAAATATATTTCTGCTCTAATGTTTGAGAGTGTGCTTCTTTTTTTGGATATATGAACTACTGAAAATACATGCATACATACATACATACATATATACAGACAGTCAGACAGACAGACAGATATAGATAAATAGATAGATAGATAGATGGACGGATAGATAGATAGATAGATAGATAGATAGATAGATGGACTGATAGATAGATAGATAGATAGATAGATAGATAGATATTCTTTTCTATTCCAGGCACAAGGCCTGAAATTTTGGAGGAGAAGGCCAGTTGATTAGATCGACCCCAGAACACAACTGGTACTTAATTTATCAACCCCAAGAAGATGAAAGGTGGAATTTGAACTCAATGTAAAGACAGACGAAATACCGCTAAGCATTTTGCCCAGCATGCTAATGTTTCTGTTAGTTTGCCACCTTTAGATAGATATTGATATATATATATATGTATACATACATACACACACACCCATACACACATATATATATATATATATACACATATATGTATACACACACATATATATATATGATATGCTTCTGTACAGTTTCCATTTACCAAATCAATTTGCAAGACATTGATTATCTCAGAATTATATTAGAATACACTTGCCCACACAGCAGGGATGGAACCTGAAACCAAGTATAAGCGAAATGAACTCTGTATTGATGCAGCCATGTCTGCATCTGATATATAAACTTACATTCTTAATGTAAACCAGAATAAGGTCAACAATGTCTGGAAAAGATGAGTTGGTCATTGCTGGAGTGTCTGTGGTTGCTCAATCAATAATAATCTTAGGTTAAGTAACAATATGAACATCAACTACTTATATGTGTATACTGAATAAGTTTCATTCAATTTTTGTTCTCTTTTGTTAATTTCATTCATTGGAGTGTGGCCAAGCTGGGGCACCAACTTCTAGTGTATAGTCAATTACATTGAATTTCTTCCCCCACTTCAAGTATTCGTTTTATTTCACTACTTTTAGAAGAACGTGAGGCAATGTAGACTGCGGTAGGAATTGAACCGAGAGAATGAAAAGCATAATAATAGAACACCACAACATATCGAGGCTGATGCTCTACCAATTCTGCTATCTACTCACCATCTCAATTTTATTTTACAGTTTCAGTTTTATATTATTTTTATTTGTGTATCTATGTATGTTTGCACGTCTATGTGTTTGTGTATCTACTTGTTTATGTATTTGTGTGTTTGTGTATCTATTTTTATGTATTTATGTGTTTGTGTATCTATATGTTTATATGTATCTGTGTTCGCTTCTCCGTGGTATCTGTCTATGTATGTGTATGGTGGGGAGTGTGCATGTATCTGTCTTGCAATTAAAACTATAAATTGCTCTTTAATAACAAATTATTTCTCCATAATAAAAGATAAAAAAGAAAAAAACAGAAAGAAGAAAAGAAAAATAATAAGAACAATTATATTTTTTCTTCTCTTTTGCTTTTGTTTTTTTGTTGCTGCAATTGATACAAGGTGTATCTGAATGATTCACAAAGTGTAAAGAAATATGAAGGGAGAGTGAACTTTGTTGAGATGTTGCAAATTGAGGCTAACTATTTGGTTTCGAGCCAAGTACATTTTGCGATAATGATAGTGCATTTAGACAAATGTCTGATACACTGTGTGATATATTTATCAAATTTGTAGTTGATATTGAATTAGACACAAATCAATATTGCCATCGAACTAATTAAACTCTCTTTATCTAGAATCTAATTAAATAAATGCTTTAGTCCAAATTGTCTTATTGCTAAAAGAATTGACACCAGAGTGAATATATTTAGACTCCATTAAAAGGAAGCCAGGATTCATTCAGAATTTTGACTTGTGGCCAATCACTGAGGCGCCTCAGTTCTCAAGTCAAAGTGTTCTTCCTCTACTTTATTTCTATCTGACGATGGATATCAGCCTATCTTTCCTTGACAGTTTACCTGAACCACTTTATCTTTATGTGCACACAGTTACTTGCCTGCATCAAGGTGACAAAAAGAGGAAAGTATAAATCCACTCCACTCTCTCTCTCTCTCTCTCTCTCTCTCTCTTCAGCACACTGTAACAGTCTTAAGATGTACCCACCATCTCTTAGAATGTACTAGAACTTCTCAAGTTTATTTTAGCCACTGTGGCTAAGGCCATATGGAACGTCGTATAAAGAAATTATTTTCAGTTTAGTTTTTAAATACTATCATACACCATTCTGAAATTAGTAAGATGAGGAAAACTTGGATTCTTCACTGCTTCATCTATTTAACTTCCTGCAGCTTCTCACCGTCATTCTTGCCAACATTGCTACGTTTGTTTGTTTGGCAAGAATCAATAGAATGGCAAGTAAAAGTTCCTTGAGATACTAAGTTATGTCTCTTCATGTTCTTAGTTCAAATCCTGCCAAGACTGACTTTGCCTGTTATCTTTCTAGGTCTTGGATTATATGGAAGCATCCTCTCTCTCTCTCTCTCTCTCTCTCTTTTGTTGACAATACTACTACATTTAAAAGAATTGGGTTTGATAGGTCTTTATCTAATTTTTATTTCAAAAATGGTTGTCAACACTGTTCTAATTGGAATTGATTGCAAGAACAATCTTATATCTGCCATATCCTGTAGTTCTTATTGTTGCTATATCATGCTGATTGCTATTGTTATTTTTGTTGCTGCTGTTATCATTGATAGAAATGTGACAGTTGGAACATCTTGATCATAAATGAACTTGATAAGGTCTAACCTGGACCTAAACAGTAACAACCACAACAGCAATAACAATAGCTCCAAAAGTTGTATATTACAAGTAATGTCGACAAAGTCCCCTAAATGAATATATGTGATATGTGCTTCTGTGAGATAGGTTTCTTCTAGAACTGTGATTCTCAACCATTTTCTTCTTATGGACTCCTTTCGTCCCTATTTCACTCAGACCCTAATAACCATTCAATATTTAAAAAATTCCTATTATATCTTGATAGTTAAATATTATTAGGAATTATATGAAAAATATTGTTAAAATATTTTGTGTATTGTAGAAGTATAACCGTGGAGGCGCAATGGCCCAGTGGTTAGGGCAGCAGACACATGGTCGGAGGATCGCGGTTTCGATTCCCAGACCGGGCGTTGTGTGTGTTTATTGAGCGAAAACACCTAAAGCTCCATGAGGCTCCGGCAGGGAGTGGTGGCGACCCCTGTTGTACTCTTTCGCCCCAACTTTCTCTCACTCTTTGTTCCTGTTTCTTAAGTAACGCTGTGATGGACTGGCATCCCGTCCAGTTGGGGGGAACACGTACGCCATAGAAACCAGGAAACCGGGCTCATGAGCCTGGCTAGGCTTTAAAAGGGTGCATAATAAAAATAATAGAAGTATAACCAATTTAATGCAGATAAATTTTAATGAAAAAATCTTATACGGAGCCCCAAGGGTCATGTAGACCCCATTGAAAACCACTGTTCTAGAAGGTTGTAATTGTTGAACCAAAAGAAATTTTACTTGGTTTATATCCAGCCAAATATTAGATGCAATCACAAGTCTGCAATCCTTGACATTTTAGCCATTATCTTTATATGTTACAGAGGATGAGTACAAAAGGCAAGATTGGCATAAAAGGGCTGAAAATGTATAGGGAGATAAATAAATACAAGGAAGACATTTTATCAATTGTCTGACTGACTTAAATACACCTTCTATCTCTTATTTGCTTCATTGATTGGACTGGGGCCATGCTGGGTCACTGTCTTAAAAAAAGAGTTTAGTTGGACAACTTGATCTCAGTGCTTACCTTTAAGTCTGGAACTTATTCTGTCAGTCTCTTTTTGCTAAACTGTTAAGAGTCATGGGGGACATAAACAAACTAAAATCAGTTGTCAAGTAATGGTTGGGGGAACAAACACAAATATGCACACAGATGCACAAACACACACATGCATGTGTATATATATATATATATATATATATATATGGAGAAAAGAAGTGTATTGACATGCAGGAAAAAATATAGTAGAATTTGTTTTGGGGTTTGAAAATGCATTTGAATCTCAAAACATGTAGTTGTTTTTAAATTTTGTAATAGATTTATTCAAATACCAAACTTATTTCAACAATTTTTTGATCATCAATAGAACAAATATATAAAGGGCTTAGGAGAGTTTAAAGTTACAAGGTAAAAATCGGAAAAACATGTTTAAATGATCAAATGTTCAAATGTTCACAGAAATTTCAAAGAGTTTCACAGGAATAGATAGTGATATAAGTGTAAATGTTCAGTGAAGATCATAACAAAAGAACATTATTAAAATTTCAGTCATCATTAAAATTTCAGTGAATAGATATATATATATATATAGAGAGAGAGAGAGAGAGAGAGAGAGAGAAAGAGAGAGAGATAGATAAACAGACAGATAGCTAGACAGATGTATCTTTATAATTCAGATTCTATCCTTGATACCAATCTTTAATCATTTGACATTATGTTAATAACATCGCTAGATAGTTAGCATCGCAATAATCATTCCCTGCTTAATTACTGATGTTAATTAGGTTTTTATATCTCCATAAATAAATCCATACAAAAACCAACGTAGTCCTCCATCTCATAAGTTTCTACTTGTTTGCTACAGAGAGATCGTTCATATTTCCCCAACTTTAAATCTGAACATCATCAAAGTTTATAGCTAAAGATTTCCTATATCTCTCCAGAAGACAATAATAAAATTTTTGCGGCTAATCAATGAAGAATATTCTGCTATCTCTAAACCTGACACATATTTTGCTCTATCTCCTTTTCCCCTCTTCCTTTTCTATTTCCTATGTGTGTGTGTGTGTGTGTGTGTGTGTGTATTTCACTCCCTTGCTTTTTCATTTTCCCCTATGTCTACACCTATGTTTGTATGCATATCGATATATATATATACAAGTATTAAATATACATACGCACATGCATATGCACACATATACTCACATGTATGCAAGCATATACACAACAGTTGGGAAATATTTTTGGAGTATCAGCAAAAATATTCAAGAACATAATGCCAACTACTTCATATCCGAACTGATACTATTTCAAGACATGTGATCATTGAAAATAAGTCTACAAGCTCAGATGACAATATTTCAGGCCAAGACATGAAGGCGTGACGTGTGTGTATGTGTGTATGTGTGTGTATACACATATACATACATGCACACTAACATATTATATTATACATATATTCATGTATGCATGTATGTACGGCCATCTATATATTTCTATCTATATATGTATATGTACATACATATATATATATATATACACATACATACATATACATATATATATATATATATATATATATATATATATATATATATATATA
>NC_068994.1:35622996-35624595 GCF_001194135.2 Octopus bimaculoides | reverse complement strand
TATATATATATATATATATATATATGTATATGTATATATGCGCATCTGTATCAATTGAGAACTGTGTGCATTGTGTGTATGCTGTACTTGTTTATATGCTTGGTGTGTGTGTGTGTGTGTGGTGGGGAATGGGTATGTTTGTGGGTGAGTGTGTGTATTTCTTTATACAAGTCTATTTGTTGAAACTTATTGTCAAATATGCATGCTTCCACACCTAGAAGTAAAATACATTTAATATAAGTACGTATGTATACTCATGCATACATATATGTATAGAGAGAGAATATACACTTACACACAGATGTGTGTGTATACATATATGTGTATATATATATATATGTGTGTGTGTGTGTGTGAGTATGTGGGTGTGTATGTGTGTAAATGTGCATGTATGTACATGACAGAGTTTACATATATATATATATATATATATATATATATAGATAGATATATGTATATATATATATATATAGAGAGAGAGAGAGAGAGAAAGATAGAGATAGAGAGAGAGAGGGAAGAGTAAGGGAGCATGAACAGTGCTAAATTTACCAAAAGGCTTGGCATGCTGAAGCCTAGAGCTTCTCTCCAACTAAATCCAGCACTGACCAAGAAGTAATTGCTAAAAGTTCATACAAGTTTTCTTGCTTTCAAATTTCAGAGCTTATGATACTTCCATTTCCTATTCAAGCCTCTGGATTTGAACAAATCTGTACGTATCATATACTAGAAATGAAATCAAACACCTACTTCTGTTCACAAGGATTTGGTCAACTTGGGGTTATAAAGAACACAAAGGTGCCATGCAGTGGGACTGAACCTGGAATTATGTGGTTAGGAAGCAAGCTTCTTAGCACACAGCCACTCCTGTGCCTACATATATATATTTATATACATTTGTATGTATATGTGTGTGTGTGTGTGTGTGTATGTGAGTATATATATATATATATATATATATATATATATATATATATATATCATCATCATCAATTAATGTCCCATTTTCCAGGCTGGCATGGGTTGGACCGCTTGACTGAGGTCTGGAGAGCCAGCGGCTGTACCAGGCTCCAATCTGATCTGGCAGAGTTTCTAAAGCTGGATACCCTTCTTAACGCCAACCACTCCAAGAGCCAGTGAGGTGGGCCTGGCAACGATCACATTCTGACAGTGCTTTTTACTTGCCACCGGCACAGGAGCAAGTCAGGGGCACTGGCCTCGGTTACAATCAGTTGGTGCTTTTTACTTGCCACTGGCACCAAAGCCAGTAAGGTGGGCCTGACAACGAGCATGTTCAGATGCTGCTTTTTACATGCCATCAGCACAAGAGCCAGTCAGGGGGCACCGGCTCCAGCTATGATATTGGTTTTACTTGACTCAACAAGTCTTCTCAAGCATTTCATATCGCCCAATGCATCAGGAGTATTCTTAACAGAGCTGGACGTGCATGACTGCGATTTCACTTTAGTTACCATTCTTCTCAATCAAAACTTATCTCCAAAGGTCCCAGTATCCTGTCATTGCCTTTGTGAGGCCCATTGTTCGAAAGTCATGTTTCACCATCTCATCCCATGTCTTCCTGGGTCTACCTCTTCCACAGGT
>NC_068994.1:35617153-35622896 GCF_001194135.2 Octopus bimaculoides | reverse complement strand
TTTATATATATATATATATATATATATATATAATTGCAAGCATGCAGGCATGGCTGTGTGGTTAAGAAGCTTCAATTGCTGCCATGTGGCTTTAGGTTCACTCCCACTGCAAGGCATCTTTGTCAAGTCTCTTGTACTCTAACCTCAGGCTGACCAATGTCTTGAGAGTGAGATTGGTTGATAGAAACTCTATCATATTCATGTGTATGTATGTGTGTGTGTTTGTACTCCCCTACTACAAACACAACACTTGATGACTGGTGTAGTTTGTTTATATCCTTGTAACTTAGAAGTTTGGTCAAAGTGACTGATAGAGTAAGTACTGTCTTAAAACTAAGTACTAAAGTTGATTTGTTTGATTAAACCCTTTAAGTCAATACCCTAGCATGGATGTAGTCAAACAATTGAAAGAAGTACAGGATAAAAGATGTATGTGTGAATGTGTGTGTATATATGTCTGTATGAGTTATAATCAGTTATTAACCAACGTTTAGGAAAAGATTTTAATTTTGTTCACTCTGTGTGTGTGTGTGTGTGTGTGTGTGTGTGTGTGTGTGTGTGTGTGTGTGTGCATGTGTGTGTACTACAAAGTCCACAGTATCATCCACATGTTCATGTTCTTCTGTATTCATGCTTTACAAATATCATTTTCAAAGGATGTACACTCATAGTGATCCTTGTATCTTTAGTGAAAAACCTTATGTGTTGCCTGGCTAGAATTTTCATCTTAATGTAAGCCCGTTTTCTATTGGTCATTTCTTTTCTTTCTTGCTCTCTCTTTGCAAGTGAAAATGTCTTGTGGGAATTATTTCACTCTTGTGAGTGAAATACTTTAAAATTGGAAAAAAAAAGAGAATATTTTTATGAACATATTTAAGATTTAATTTAATTTCAGTTTCAGCATTTAATCATTCTATATGTAGAATATAGAGAAATTAAATGAAGCTGAAATTAATTTAAATGCTAAAAATAATTACAGAAAAGAAATCTTTATTTATTTTTTAATTATTAAGAGGGATAGAAGAAAAACATTCTGAAAAAGCTTTTCTCCCTGACAAAGGAAATGAACATAAAAAGCCCACAGAAATACATCATCGTCACCATTATCCTCACCACCACCACCATCACCACCATCATGACCACCACCACCACCACCACCACCACCAACGCCGCCGCCACCACGATTACGACTACGACGACCACCTTCTTCTTCTTCTTCTTCCTTATTGTCCTCATTGTCATCATCATTTTATACATTCAATATTTTCCATGCTTGCATAGGTTGGACAATACTTCTTAATGCACCTTTCTACACTTGGACACACTTCCAAAGGTCAATTAGCCCTTATTTTGAGTTAGGGACTTTATTCCAGATGTCATTGCAGGTTTATGGGAGACAGAAGTAAACATCACCAATTACAAGCTGTGTCAATACAAAATCATGAATATGTGCATACATGCAATCGTAAATACATATACAAACACACATACATATATACTTTTACAATCATATATTTATATGAACACACACACACACACTCACAAATATATAGCTATATGTATTTACATATATGTGTGTGTATGTTTGTGGTTAATGTGTGTTTTTATGTCAAGTTATTTGTAAAAACAATGACATTACAATGTATAATTACTCAAAGTGCATATTTATTTATTACAATTTCACAAAGAAAATATTGACAATACTGTAAAGCTTTAGCTTACCTTCATCAGACTGTTCTTCACTTAATTTTTTGGGCTTTATATCGTCTTCGGCAAATTGTTTCTTGTGGGGTAAGTGAACCTATATGAAATAGTAATTAGGTATGGTGTAGGAACAGTAGTGTAGGAAGGGGAATAGAGGAGAATAAGATGAAAGCATATGTTAGTGCAGTGTGGTTTAATAGAATGATATGGTGAGGAGATTTATTTTGTTTGATATGGAAACTTGGTTAATGCTGAGGGTTTAATGAAGTGTGGAAGTAATAGTGTAAACAGGTGTGTCCAATTCAGATGTGAAAAATTTAGGTCATGACATTCTTTGTTTTATTCGTTGGTTTTGTTGTGTTTCATTCTTTACAAAAGAATGTTTGTAGATAGATTATTTGGATGCATAGACTTAGGTTGAATTAATGTTGGCATTATTAAATTTCTATTAAGAAATTTTCAATTGGGTGATTTGAATAGGTTAGAGCTGAAGAGACCATGTTATTATAAATATCTATTGGTGGTCTTTGGTTAGGTTTTAGAGTGACTGTTTGTACTTATATTATATTCCTGTAGATAAATGCATACATGTAATTTCATATGTTTTATGCATCCAGATTAATTCATAATGTTAGTGCATTTTTCCATAGGTAAAGCTATCTTTAAAAAATATACACATCTAAACAATGTATAAATAATGCAGTTGATATGCATATCCACCCATAGATGTACAAATGTTTTTTTTTAAATATATATGCATGTGTTTAGTTACATATACACATATACATGTATAATAATGCACAAACATAAACTTATGCGTGTGTGTGATCAGTAAGTATCCGAACTGTTACCATAGTAACAAAGCTGAAGCACACAGGGTGAAGCTGTTTGGCATAGATTGACCTTGAACTCTGCTGTGTATGTGCATTAAGTTTTAACATTCTAGCTCACTTCCACTGTTTATAGCAGTGCTTTGAAGGAAGGTGTGTAGCATGTGATTATCACATTGATCATGACAGAGAAAGTTGTTATCATGATACATGCTCAGAGGCCTACGCAAAGTTGTATGGAGAGGAGTGTATGAGCTGCACACAAGTGTGCAAGTGGTTCAGATGTTTCCAAGATGACCGAAAAAATGTTGATATTGACAAAACATTCTGGGAGACCTGCAACCAACAGAACTGAGAAAAACATCGCAGATGTGAGTGCAGCTGTGAGGAGAAATTGTGGAATCACCATCCATGAGTTATCAGAGGATGTGCAGATTAGTTATGGTTCAGTTAATTCCATTATCACTGAAGATTTAGGTATGAGACACATGTCTGCCAAGTTTGTACCAAAACTGCTTTCAGCTGACCAAAAAGACACTTGGGTTTCAGTTGCACAAGATCTCTTTCATTGTGTCGAGAATGATGAAAATTTTTTGAAAACTATGCGAAGGCCTCTGAGCAGGTATCGCCAAGCTTTTGGCAAAATTTGATGCAGATTCTCTGCTCAACTTCCACTATCATGGTCAATGTTATGACCACACACTACACACCTTCCTTCATAGCACTGCTGTAAACAGCAGAAGTGAGCTAGAATATTAAAACTTAGTGTGCATGCACAGCAGAGTTCAAAGTCAAACTGTACCCAGCAGCTTTATTCTGTGTACTTTAGCTTCGTTCCTATAGCAACAGTCCGGATACTTATTGATCAGACCATGTATGTACACATTTATGTGTGTGTGTATATCTTTGTGTCTGTTTGTCGCCCGACCATTGCTTGACAACTGATGTTGGTATGTTTACATCCCTGCAGCTTAATGGTTCAGCAAAAGAGACTGATAGAATAAGTACTAGTCTAACAAAGAGTAAGTCCTGGGATCGATTTCTTTGACAAAAATTCTTTAAGGCAATAGATGCAGATGTATACTTGTATACTTGCCTCAGTGTATATAAGGGTATGTATATAGGGAAAGCAACTGTAGGTGGCAGCACCAGTAGTCTACAGTCAAAACAAAACATTTTTCACATATAAGGAATGCCATTCTATTATGTGACTGATTTGATAAATAGGTTCTTAGAAATTTTTTTTTTGTGGGTTTGGATTTAATAATTGTAGAATTTTTATGTACTTATAGTAGAATTTGTGGAATGAAAAGCTATTGGTCTGTTACTTGTAAAAGGATTACACACATATTTATGCTACACCAAGTATTCAGTGTTATACATCCATTTTAGCCTATCTTACCAACTAGTTTCACACTGAGTATTAGGTAACTGGATTTTAGGTGACTACATGTTAACATCACATGCTTTTCAGGGAAGGTAAGTATACCTGTATTTATATATATGTGTATATGTATGCATACATATACATGATATATGTGGTGTGTGTGTACATGTGTGTGTATGTATACACACACACACACATATATACATATATAGATACATATATACATATAAACATATATACATAAAAACCACACACACAAATATATAAATATATATATATATTTCAGTCTCTGTTTATCAAATCCACTCACAAGGCTTTGGTCTAGGTAAGGCTATTATAGAAAACACTTGCCCAAATTCCATCCATGGATCATCATCATCATCATCATCATCATCGTCATCATCATCCAGTGTTTTAAATCTGGGTTTTGTTCCTGTTAATGGGGGTGGCTGGATCTACTTCAATGCCATAGCAACTGAAGCAGGTAGAAGCAGCCAACCCCAAACTTTGGACTGGTTGGTGCCCATTCTCCTTTGCTATCATGAGGCTTTCTTGGAGCTGGAATTTCTACGGGGAACATTCACTTGCTTACCCACCACCTCAGTTTCTACTCATGAGTGGTCCTGAGACCAAGACCTGTACCATGATTTTTAAGAAATGTGGTGGAAAATTAGCTCAAGAAGACATTACTATATATAACATTACTATATATATATATATATATATATATATACAGGTTTATGCCTGTGTATCGTGATGTGTATACATGTGTACACACGTGTACATCATATTATTATTGTTATTAGTCCAAGGTCGACTTTGCTTTTCATCCTTTCAGGGTTAATAAAATAAGTACCTGCTGAGCACTGGGGGCCAACATAATCAACTCAAGCCATACCCACCACAAATTGCTGGTCTTGTGCCAAAATTTGAAACCATTATTATTATCACCATTACTGTTATTATTATAAAGTGGTGGAGCTGGCAGAATCGTTAGCATGCTGGACAAAATACTCAGTGGTATTTTGCTAGTCCCTGCATTCTGAGTTCAAATTTGACTGTCTTTCATCCTTCCAGGGTTGATATAACCAACTACTCCCCTTTCCTAAAATTTCAGGCCTTGTGCCTTTAGTAGAAAAGATTGGCCAATAAAACGAATTAATTATTATTATTATTATTATTATTTAGTAGGGGGATGAGGTGAGAGTTTGCCACATTCAGCCAAGGAGGGGCTGAATATGGTAGAGGGGAAGAGTTGATTATATTGACCCCCTAGTACTTAAATGCTACTTTATTTTATCAACCCAAGATCTACAGAAGACAAAGTCAAGCTTGACTGAATTTGAATTCAGTGCCTAAAGAACTGGAAGAAATACTGCAAGGCATTTTCACAAAAGCTCTGATTATTATGCCAACCCACTGCCCTATGTATGTGTGTGTGTGTATATATATATACATATATACATACATAGGAGTATAAGTGTATGTGTCTATGTGTACTATTGCTATAAATTACAATGTTTTTGAATATTTTCCTTCTAGAGTACAACAATCTTATTATTCTCTTATTCTTCATCTCTGGTTCACATGGTAGTCAGGTAACCATTAAAAAAAAAAAAATAAATAACGCTAATAATAATAATAATAATAATAATAATAATAATGATAATAATAATGATAATAATAGAATAAAAATATTAAACAAAAACAAATAATAGTGGATAACTCAAGTCGAGAAGATAGATTTGTATGCAGTAAAATATCTCTATGAGTTTATCCAGAGCTAAATTTGGAATACATATATTACAAGAAGAAATGGAAT
>NC_068994.1:35612339-35614370 GCF_001194135.2 Octopus bimaculoides | reverse complement strand
ATATTTATATACATACATATATAAATTCTACTGTATTTTTATAATTATACATCAGGAAGTATAACTAATTTATTGCATATAAATTTTAACAACAAAAATTTATATAGACACTCTAGGGTCATATGGACCCATTTCAGAACCCCTCATCTATGTGTTTGATGTCTGCCTAGCTCGCTGGCTGGTTGGCAGGTTGGCTGATGTGTGGTTGACTGGCTTGTCTGTTTGACTGCTTTCATTGTTGTTTTGAACGCCTTTTTTCTTTATTTCTCTCATCCTTTGTGTGTGTGTGTGTGTGTGTGCGTGTGCGTGTGTGTGTGTGTGTGTGCACATGCGTGCATGTGATTTTGACTCTGTATTCCCTGCCAGCTGCTGGGCAACTAGTGCTGGTTTGTTAACATTCCTGTAATTCAGTTGTTTGGCAATAACAGACCAATACAATAAGAAGCAAACTTAAAAATTAAACACTAACTTCAATTTGTTCATCTGAAAACCTTCCAAGTGGTGCCTCAGCATAGCTACAGTACAATGACTGAAACAAGTAAAAAAATAAAAGAGAAAAGAAGGTATGACCAGGTTGCTTAGAAGTTTGCTTCATAATCACAAGGTCACGTGTTCAGTCTTGCCTCATGGTATTTTGGACACAGCTTAATCAAAACCTTATAAGTGAAACTGAACAGATATTAAATGTGAAACTTATCAGGTGAACTATGTCTGCAATACTAAGCCACTCTGTTGATTATCCCTGAGGATTCTATTAAGGATTCAAATGTGTAAGTGTGTGAATACACAACCACATATACCATAGTTACTAGGAGGTTCAAGTTATTGATGAAATATTTATTATTAACACTAACTGAGAGCCATTTACGATTTATATATCTTTTGTGCACCCAGTATGTCTCTTTTAATCTATATATATCTATCTTTCTTTCTTTCTCCCTCTCTCTCTCTTCCTCTCTGCATATATGTGTCTGTGTGTCTGTATGTATGCATCTATGTGCATATATGCATGCATAATATAGATATATATATATATATATATAGTACATATATATATGTATGTATATATATCTGTATGTGTGTGTATGTATGTATGTATGTATGTATATATATATATATATATATATATATATATATATATATATATATATATTTAGGTATAAGAGTGTATAAAGATTTATGCACAGAGAGAAGACCCTTGACAGTCCTTCTTACATGCTAAAAAGGGCAGTTAAACCAAAACCATGGAAAAAGGAATTCTTAAGGCATGCTGCTAATAGGCACTAAAGTGAATAAAAAATTAGTTAATGTTATACTTGAATTTTGCTGTTAATGACCTATTAAATTAATTTGTATCTATAGCTCATCAGTAGGATCGCTAAAGAATGTTAATTATGTAAGTGTAATATGTAGTGAAAACACAAGAAATACTGAATGTCTACATAATTATGCATTCTATGATGAGCTACAGATACCAAATTAATTTATTTGGTCATTAATAGTGAAACTCAAGTATAGGATTAACTAATTTTTTATTCACTCAAGTGCCTATTAGCAAGCATGCCTTAAGAATTTCTTTTTTTGCGGTTTGGGTTTAACTGCCCTCTTTAGCATGTATGAAGTCCTGTCAAGGATCTTCTCTCCATGTGTAAATCTTTATACACTTTTATATAAAATATTATGTCTTATGACTTTTATTAAGCATACAAACCACTGGTAATGAATTATTTTTATTTTTTATCCTCATACTTATGCAGTATATATATATATATATATATATATATATGTAAACACACACACACACACACACACACACACACACACACACACACACACACATATATATATATATATATATACATATGTATGTATGTATGTATGTATGTATGTATGTATGTATATATGTATATCCAACCAGCTAGCTAGTATCTTTGTGGGTACTTATTTGTCTACCTAAGAAAGTATCCCTCTATCAACTTCTGAACCTACTTCAGTATACACACACACATACATACACACAAACACACACAC
>NC_068994.1:35592106-35607929 GCF_001194135.2 Octopus bimaculoides | reverse complement strand
TATATATATATATATATATATACATCTACGTACATACATACATACATAAATACATACATACATACATACATTTCTGAAAAGCTTTAAATGTGTTCATTTGCTTCTTTCATTCACCATTCCATTCCATATCATTTCACCTCAGTTCAGGTCATTTGCTGATTGTTATCCATGTAATGTTTGCAATTTACCATTTATTGCATGATATCCTTTGATTATCTCCTACCTGTTTCATATAACATTTTTTTCTGTGTTTTTTATTTTATTTTTATGTTTTTGAATTTTTTTGTTAGAGTTGGTTTACACGGCCATCAATTACATACTTTTCATCAATTCCATTTTTTATCTTATTTTATGTTATCTTTTTTCCTCTCCTTTTAGCTTTTGATGAATAATAATTTGAATATACTTGGGTATTTGGGTATTTGGGTTATATATTGCTATCTATGTATCTATCTAGCAAGCAAGCCAACTGGCTATTTATCTACTTATCTATCCATCTCTCTCTCACTACTCTCTTTTCTCCCTCCCTCTCTCTTTATATATACATATATATATATATTCATACATACATATGTATCTATGTACAGAGAGGGAGAGTTTTTGTTATTGTTATTTTTTAATCATATATCTTTGGTTTCATTTCTTTTGTTCTTGAGTTTCATAGAATCTTTTTTTTATACTGCCACACATGTATATGTATTTTTATATATACATGCATGTGTGAGGTATCTATGTATGTACATATATATTCATATATATGTGTGTGATATATATATGATGAGAGGACAGTACGAGTAAGAAAAACGTGTTTATTCTCCAAGTTCTTTAGACATACATACACATATGTATGACTTTTTACTGTTTACGATGGCGTGCACAAAGTTAGATTTCTGAAGCTTGTGGTTAATATGCATATTTTATTATCATATTATCACCATTTATATGTGTGTATGTATATGTATATATATATATATATATATATATATATATATATATATATATATATATATATATATACATGCATACACACACATGTACACACACACATTCAAATTGCCTTATAAGTAAGGCATTAGTTCTCAATTTTTTTTATCTTGGAAGGCCTGACTGTTATATAGGACAATTGTATTACAGATATGCATAGAATACATGTATGCGTTTATACATTTGTACATACATACATGTGTGTGTATGTATATAAGTGTTTGTGTGTGTATGCATGTATATATGTATTATATATATGTGTATATATGTGTGTGTGTGTGTGTGTGTGCGTGTGTGTGTGTGTGTGTGTGTGTGTGTGTGTGTGTGTATGTATATATATATATTTATGTATGTATGTGTATATATATTTATGTATGTATGTATGTATATATATATATATATATATATATATATATATATATATATATATATATATAAAGATGCATGTCTATCAGAGAAAGATGGCGAGAGATCTTGTTATAGGATGGGGGAGAAGACTCAGAAGAAGACACAAACAAGTTGCATGAACATATAAGGATATAAGACAGAGTGAAAATTAAAGAGAAATTAATGAGAAAATTTGGAAGAAGTGAATACTGTGTGAAAATGGAGAAAAGTATGGCAAAGCAAAAGAGAGAGGGAGGGAGAGGGAGAGGGGAGAGAGAAAGCATAAAAGGAAGAGTAGAGAGGGGTGGAGACATAAATTGAGATGTTGGCTCTGCTGGGTGTTTTTATTCTTGAAGAAAATTAGCATACCCCCACCACCACCACACAGTTTAAAAAATGAATTTAGAAAAAAGAAAGAACAAAGAAAAATGTTACTTTGATTAAAACCTTTTTATTATTTATTTTTCAAGCACATTATTACAATCACATGTACACTCATAACCACATGCACACACACATACATACAAAGGGAAAAATATAAGCCAATTTAATCACTTGATCTGCTAAAAACAGCAGCCAAATTTTCCTCAAATTATCCTCTGCTATTTTAAGAAAATTTGGAAGTAGACATTGGATTATTCAGTGATAGAAGTGTTATACCTGCAAAGGGGCCACAGGGATCATGGTTGAATGCCTTTCTTCATAAGTCTGCTTAATCAAGATTGACCTGGGGGCTGAACTGCAACAACTCATGTACATATATATGCACACATACATATACACACACATAGATACATACATCTGCACATATGCATGAACAAAGTTTGATATTCAAGTATACTTAGAAGTGTGTTTTAAACATAAGATAATTAGTCAGGTGAGCCAGCTGTGTGAAATATGATAGATACATTGTTAACATTTTTAATGTAGTGCTCATTAAAGAAACTGAATTAAAATAATTATGTGGTGAAAAAAATTTGGTCAATGACTATTCATTATTATCATCATCATTTGACATCTGTTTTCCATGCTGGTATGGGTTGGACGGTTTGACAGGAGGTGGCCAGTTGGAGTTTGTCTGTTTTGGCATGGTTTCTAAGGCTGTATGCCCTTCTTAATGTCAACGACTTGCTGGGTGCTTTTTATGTACTGCCAGCATGGGTGCATTTGCATGACACTGGCATGAGTGCATTTTATGTGGCACCACCACCTGCCTACAAAACAAAGAACTCTTAGCTGGAAGGTGGAGTGGAGGCATGGCTGTATGTATTGATGGATGCAATTTTACTTAGCTTGATGTATCTTCGCAAGTATAGCAAATTGTCACAAGTCCCAATCCCTTGTCATCTCTTCAGTGAGGCCAAGCATCTGAAGAACCTTTCTCACCACTTCATCCAATGTCTTCTTGTGTGTACGCCTTTTACAGGTTCCCTCTACAATTAGAGCTCAGCACTTCTTTAAGAAGCTGTCCCCATCCATCCACATCACATGACTATACCAGCACAGTCGTTTCTCTTGTACACAACATTTGATTGATGCCTCTTATATCCAGCTTTCCTCTTAAATCATTTACACTTTGTTGTATGTGTACACTGACATTATCCTTCTAGCAGAAGGCAACTTTGGACATGTTTTGATTTCATATGCTCACCTCAGCAAAGCTTAGACATCTATATAGTTTGCTGAAATACATTAGAAGTATTTGCACCTGCATAATTCTACAAGAGGAGACAGAAATATTGAAACGTCATTGAAAACTTTGCTGTGCAATCATTAAAAATAGTGACAGCCCATACAGAAAAGGCTTTGTGTAAATTCTACAGGCTCAGAGTAGGTAATTACCAAAAGTGGGCTTGACCAAAACTGATATTTATGATAATAACTACTGATATATGTGTATACCAACATAAGGAAATGAAAAAATCAAGAGAGAGGGAGAAAAGAGAGAAAGGTGAAGACAGAGGGAGAGAGAAAGAGAGAGTGAGATAGAGACAGACATAAACAGACTCAGAAAGAAAGATAAAGAGGGGTTCAGGCAATGGTTAAGATTACAGAATGATGAGTGAAATAAACCAAAAAAGCAAAACACCACAAAAACAGGAAAAATATCTTGTAGTTGCTGCAAAATCTCCATCAAATTTCATCTGGCCATCTTAAAATGAAAGATAAGGACACAATATACTGTATTTGATGGTATATTAAATGCACATTTTTTCAAAACATCAACCCAGGTCCTACATGCAAAGTTGGGCAAGTCATAGACTAATGTTGTCCTTTGCACTCTGTTTCCTGAATGTGTGCTGCTGAAATTGGGGTGCATCTATTATGTCCATTTGTCTTTTTTACAGTAATGTAGTCCAAGTTACACACTGCATAGTCAAAAGAAATAGTCTACTGCAATTGGAATATTAAGCCTACTAAGTAGGGCAAACTTGGACTAAATAATAATAAGAACAACAAGAAAACAACAACATCAACAAATTAGTTTTTGTGGCTGCATAGAAAGCTGCACAAACATCAAACAGCAGACTCCAAACTCCTAACAGAATTTCAGGCAACACCTTTTCAGATTTAACTCAATAAATATCACAGTCTGTATGGTGTGTATGTATGTATGTATATGTGTGTGAGTGTGTGTATATATATATATATATATATGTATGTATGTATGTATGTATGTATGTATGTATGTATGAATTTATGTATGTATGTATGTATGTACATGTGTATGTATGTGTGTGAGTGTGTGTACATATATATATATATATATATATATATATATATATATATATATATATGTGTGTGTGTGTGTGTGTGTGCGTGTGTGTGTGTGTGTGTGTGCGCGTGTGTGTGTGTGCGTGTGTGTGTGTGTATATAATGAAGAATGTAAAAGAACTCTACTGTACTTTATATATCATTATAAAATATAAAAATTATAGAGAAAATATCATATAAAGCAAAATATTCATCTTTAGCTACAGATGCTTGTGTAGTAGACATACATTGCTATAAACATACATACAAAGACATACACATATATTACATATATATCCAAATATATATTATTTACAAGCAAATGTATTCATGTGTGTGTGTGTGTGTGTGTGTGTGTGTGTGTGCAATACTAAATTGTTAAATACAAAAACGAATAAACGTGTAAAATTAATTAATTAATGAGATAAAATAAATTACAAGATGAAAAACTATTGAGAAATGAAATAAAATACACTCACTTTGTTGTAAAAGATGTCGCAATCTTATGTTAATAAAAATTAAATTGATGACATTGAAATACACCTCCTTTGATACTCAAGCAGGCAGGCAGGCACAGACACACACACATACACACACACGCATTCACATACATATAACACACACATGCATGGACATACATATGCCGAACATTCACAGACACACATAACATTCATTTATATGCATTCATTCACTCTTAATACACATATATAGATCTCTATAAAGCAAACATTCATGGATACACACACACACACATACATATAAGCACAGACACACTCTTACACACACAAAAACACAAATATATATATTTGTGTTTATATATATATAAGTGTGTGTCTGTGCTTATATGTGTGTGTGTGCTTGCATGTGTGTATGCATGGGCATACAAATGCATTCATATTTATACAACTCTACATACATATTGTCATGCATATACATGTACACACATTTTTATTTTTACACACAAATACACATATGAGCAAATGAATGTACATGTACAAATATATATAGATATATATATATAAAGACATATAAACACATCATTTAAACAGATGTTTTACATTTACATCTTTTCCAACCACCTCACACATATACAGATATACACTAGCGCATGCACAAACCACACACACACACACACACACACACATCATAGCGTAGAAAGAATGTGTTTACACTTATATCATACTCACAGTGAAGCTTTCTAATATTCAGATACATACCAGTATTTATAAAAACACATACACACACACATAGACATATCATTTATATGAATGTTTTAAAGCTCGATATGACAGCTACCAATATCAAAATGTAAATTGCATTAGCAAAATTTGTATGGCTTTGAAGTAGTATCAAGCAAAGCACCTGCAAAATAGAGTACCTTATATGTGCATACAGTCACACTTCCACCACCACCACCACTACACACAAAAATGCACACAAATATACAGGCATAGACGTACGTGCATATGCACATAAGCAGAACATAATACACAAACATGAATGTAATACATATATATATAGAACACACTTTAATAATTCAATTAATAATTGAGTTAGATAAGAGAAAAAAATAGAATAGAAGAGAATAAAATAGACAAATCTATGCAGCTGATATGATAAGAATCATGCATGAATATCTGAAGCTCTTTGGTAATGGATCCGGAAAACCTTATTGTTTAGCAAAACAATAGTTACGAAAGATAAGATAAGAACAAACTCTCTTGCAGAAATCTGACTGATTCTTGCCAAAGTTATTTCACTTTTTCAGATGACACAACATGTCATAAGTTGATCTTTATAACAGACAAGAAACATCCAAGCAATGTCATACCTGAACTAAAATGAAGGGAAGGGGTATGTTAGAGGGATAGAATATATGGGGAAAAGTTTAGAGGAAGTGGTTTTGGAAGTGGAATTTAGCACTGAATCTTGACACTAACTTTTAAGCTTGCTGCTGCGAACACTGCTGCTGCTGCTGCTGCTGTTGTTGTTGTTGTTTAACCCCTGGTCAATTCTGATCAAGCAAACAGATGATAAGATGTGAACAAACTCTCTTGCAGAAATATGACTTATCCTTGGCAGTTTTTCAGACGGTACCATGTATCACAAGTTGATCATTACTATTAATACAAACAAGAAATATGACACATCTAAAATAAAATGAAGGGAAATGCCAAGATACCTAGACAGAAGACACAGAGAAGGGTTTAGATGAAATGGTCAGTAAGTAGAATTGAGAACTTAACACTAACTTTTAATCTTATATGTCAGAGCAGAAAGTAAATCTTGGTACACTCTTGTGGCTTGCTAGCTCCTCTCAAACCATCCAACACATGCCAGCATGGAAAGCAGACATTAAATGATGATGTTGATGATGATGATGATGATGATGATAGTGGTGGTGGTGATAACAACCACAACAAGAATAAAGAGCTTGTGGCTTTCTCAGATTTCAAAATATATTGTGTTGAAGTGGAACAAAAGCTGATGGATTACACATCCTATCTGAGGAATACAGCCGAAGGTTTAAGCCATGAGAGATTTTCTGCAACAATTCCTGCAGCAGTTTTGTTTATCCTGG
Organism: Octopus bimaculoides; assembly: GCF_001194135.2. Classification (NCBI taxonomy): domain Eukaryota; kingdom Metazoa; phylum Mollusca; class Cephalopoda; order Octopoda; family Octopodidae; genus Octopus; species Octopus bimaculoides. The sequence goes on along the minus strand of NC_068994.1, from coordinate 35,601,223 downwards.
TGGTAGAACGGTTTTGCATGTGATATTTCTAAAAATTTATTTTCCCTCTTCACCATAGCCCATTGTCAATGTCAGCTGAATGCCTGGCGGGAGGGTGATTCAAACACAACTAAATAGTGCTTACACAAAAGACACCAAATTCTAACAGTAGAAACTCAGTGAAAAGTTCAGCAAACAAATTTCATTCATAGACTTCTGTGGTCATTCCCAGATGACAATAAACTTTAGATACAGTGAAACAAAACAAAATTTGTCACTCACACAATGTTCTTCTCTTGCTGGCAGCATTTACAAGAGAACTACAGTTGGTGATATGAGCACTGACATATCATATCAATATCTAATTTTCTGCTAGCAGAAAACTGAAATATGAGTTGGAACTAACAGTGTCTATTACTTGATGTGTTTCTGTCTGTGATCGATGTGTCATAAGAAGGATGTCATATTGTGGCATCAATCCTAAAATGGCAAAGGGTGCTGTAGATTAACTCTAGACTAAACTGCACATCTAATTTCATGTTCAGTCCCTTTGTGTAGTACCTTGAGTAAGAGTCTTCTACTATAATTCTGGGCCAACTAAAGCCTTGTGAGCAGTGGCAGAATGGGTCTAAAAATATTGGCTGCCAGGAGACTAAGGGTTGATATAACTTTATAACAGTTTATATAAAGTTGATATAACTTTATATAACTATAACTTACACCTGCAAGAGTTGATATAACTTTAAACCAGATAATTAGTATTATTCACCCTCACAACCTTATATTATCATTTTTTATGTAGGAGATAAAAAACAAAATTTGGAACGTTATCTCCTTAAATTTTTTCTTCTTCAAGACATGGCTTAAAACTAAATATTTAACCCTTTTGTGTCTGCATTATTTCTGCTCTATACACTTTCGATGTCTGAATTTGTAGGTAAAAAAGGAAAATCAATATATTTACACATCATGCAGTTAAGGAGATGAAATTATTGAGGGGGAATTTTGGATCAGGATCCCCACATAAGTTTAATTTTCTCCGTTTTGACTGAGATTTTTCCAATTTCATTTTTTAACAGAAACAATGGGGTGTGAAAAAATCAGTTTTCAGATTTTTATTTTTTTAATAGCATAAATGTATTTATGGGAGCAAAATACTGAAAAACATCAACATATGTGATAGTGACAGAGGTGATCATAGTATGTGCTAGAAACAACTAAATCTCCTTTAAATCGGACACTTTTTCTTTGAAGATGTAAACTTTTTTTTTAACAATAAAGGCTTCTCCCATCGTTTGTAAGAGCATACTAGAAAAAAAAATTGACCAAAATTGGTCCTGATGGGGGTAAGGAGGAGAAGGGAGGGAGGTGAAAAAAATTTGACCACGGTGAAAAAAAAAATTGGAAAAATCACCGTCGAAATGGAGAAAATCCAGCATGTGGGTGTTCTGATCTGAAACTACCATTATTGAAATTAGTCATTACATGTTTTGCCCCAATTTAGACATAAGTTTTTGAAAATGGAAAATTATCAAATTAGACATTAGTGTAGGAAAAAATTGACATGGAATCCAACAGAGAAAAGAATATTAATTGTTAAACACCAAAAATTATCCAGATATTTAATTTGCAACCTCAATTACAATCAAGTCAAATTTGAGGAAAAATTTCTTGAAAGAAAAGTACCTGTCACCTGATTGTGTTTCAAAACTCTCTCAACTTCAACAACTATGCTGACCAATTTTTACTCCCAAAAATGATGCCACAGAATAAATGATGCAATACTTGCAATGTAGTAGTTTCAAACAGTTAGGGAGGAAATAACAAGAAATTTAAAATTACTTATTCTGACCTATTCACTATAGTAATTTCAAAAGTTTGACAAATTGGAATGGTACAAAAGGATGAAAAATACAGACAAAAGAAAGAAAGAAAAAGTTTTGATTTGATGAAAAACATTTTAAGATATATGCAATTCAAAAGCCAAAAGAAAATGCTTTTAACTCTTGTGAGAATGAAAAAAACTAGATACAATTTTATAACTAAAGCTAAATTCAAAATTTACATTTTAGAACATTTCTTACTTGGTCGTTTGTAAACTCCAGTTTGCGCTGCCTCAGAGAAATAATGAAGTTTACAAGTGCCAATATATGTATGTTTGTGTGTGTGTGTGTGTGTGTGTATTTGTGTGTGCTTGTGTGTGTGTGCATGTGTGTGTGTGTGTGTGTGTGCATGCGTGCACCTTTAATTCCAGTCATTGAAAAAACAAATTTGAACTTCTTTCTGTTAAACTATTTCTTTTTCTATCCATTCATTTCATACTTACACACAAGCACACATACATACCCACATACACACACATACATACACTCTGTCATACATATATACAAATATATGTCAATTATAATCTGCTTCCAGGGTGGGTGGGTTTATTGCTTTCTGTGTAGAGGCTAATAAGTGCTAGGTTCAACCCAATGCCAGCTAAAGTCCCCTAAGAAAATAAATAGGAGACAGTCTTGTGTGTATCTGTGTGTGTGTGTGTGTGTGCGCGCGCATTAATATGTATATAAATTTAGTTACACTTTATCAGCACCTATTAGCTGTCTGCTGTTTCATACATTTTGCTTTCTATTAGTTCCCTAGGGAATTCTTTGACCAACTGCTTTGCTTAATTGTTTTATTTGCTTTTTATAAATTTTTATTCTTTGTCTAAGACTTCAGATAATTTCTTTGAAAGCAAAGTTTTGTTTACATGGGCCCCCTTACAAAGTCTTGTTTCCAAATTTTGAAAGGAATGAAACAGCACAAAGAAAATTATGCGGCTATGTAAAACTTCATGGTACCTAAATTCCCTTGTACGCTGAACTTTCTCAAAGGAACTGGTATTATTCAAGAAGAGTGGTCCCGGTGCGCGCACTCGCGCATCCATGCTAGCGAGTCATGATTAGTCGATCCTACAACTACCTAGCACGAGTGCGCGTCATGCGCAAAACATGTAATGAGGGTTTTTTCTAAACAAAGTAAATAATATTTTTACACAAAGAACGTAAAACAACGTTTTAAGAGTAAGATGGGGAAAATTCAACAAAAAAAAATTATTTACTTTGTGTTTTATTTACTTTGTTTTAAAAAAATTATTTACTTTGTTTAAAAAAAACAACCCTCATACATGTTTTGCGCATATGCGCAAGATAGTCATTGTAGGATCGACTAGTCACGACTAGCTAGCGCAGATGCGCGAGTATGCAAATGCGTGCACCGGGACCACTCTTTTTGAATAGTATCAGGAACTGACCTAAGATTAAACAAGAACAAAAACAACAGCAATTTTAAATGGAGAACTTTTACATGGTTGCTTGATCTGCAAGAAAAGCAGCCAAAGCTCTCTCGAATTACATCCTATTTGCTGTCTTGAGATCAAAATGGACACATTGAATAATGTAGTCCTGGATATGTTCTTAAAAATAGATGAGATGGTCAAGGTTGGAATAACTTTATCATAATACAGTTCTATATTTAAGAGATCAGGAATTATGTACATTATTTTCATTATATGTATGTTTGTGTGTGTGTGTGTGTGTGTGTGGTTAAGAGCGCGGGCTACTAACCCCAAGATTTCAAGTTTGATTCCAAGCAGTGACCTTAATAATAATAATAATAATATTGAAAAATACCTTAGGAACGAGAACCCAGGCTTGAAATTTCCCCCAAGACACCTGATGAAGGCTGGAGGGTATATCAGCCGAAACATGTTAACAACAAGAAGATGAGGACAAATATCCGTCAAATGTAAATAACGTAAATAATGAAAATAATGAACTTTATCATAGTTCCACTCAGTCAGAGTTGACCTACAGCTAGACAGCAACAATAACAGCAACAACAGCAGCACCAATAACATGGCAATCTTCCATAAGTTAGAAATTTTCAAGGATTCCAAAAGTTGTGATGTTGCAGCATTCATGACTTTTTCCCCAGTGAAAACAACTCCAGCAAGTTTCATTTACCATCAGCTTGCCACTATATCAATATCACACACACACAAACACATACACACATACTTACTCACAAATTATAATATATTTCCACCTTGTTTATGGTCCACTGACTAAATGTCTTTATAGAATAATTTCCATCAACTGGCAACTCATGCTTCAACTGGTCCACATCAAAATTATAACTTCAGCTTGAAGCCATTTACCCATACCAATTTGGCTAAATTCAGCAATTTCAAACACACACGCAAATATATCAAGATGGAATGAATAAACATTTATTTCATATATATATATATATATATATATATATATATATATATATATATATATATAAATATATATATAGATATAGATATAGATTATATGTACGTATGTACATGCATACGTACATACATACACACACACACACACATACATACATACATAGAATTTGTATTTAGGAAAATATATGATATATATATTTCAGTGAGAAGTTTTTAGTGTCATTCTGGATCTTTACTTTCCAAGTTCTCCTCAAAAACTACTGGCCTATATATATATACATATATATATCTCAGTTATGTTCCAGGTTATGGCTAACTGCATCAATTAGTATTTAATGTCTATGAGTACTATGAGCTGCCACTCATGCTGTAAATTCCTCCAAAAACAACCTCTCCTCACTTTCCTCTGAACTCTCTCTCTCTCTCTCTCTCCATATATATATATATATATATATATATATATATATATATATATATGTATATACGCAAGATAATGTCGACCTGCTCTGGGAAGTATTTGAACTCAGAGGGCAGAGAGTAGGAACCAATATTGCAAGTTATTCTATTCAAGACTCCTCTCATGACTGCCATAAATATGTGTGTGTGTGTATGTGTGTGTGTATATGTGTGTGTATTTGTATGTACTTATGTATGTATGCATATATATATATATATATATATATATATTCATATATCCACATGGAAGTGTGTGAATATGTATGAATGTATGTACACTCATCCATCACTACAACATTTAAATGATGCATCATTTAAAATGGCATATAGCTATAAATGGATGTCGGAAACATCTTTTAGGGTAGAATTCATTTATTGTTTAAAAAAAAATTAGAACATATTTAAAATCATTAATGTGCATTCCTTTTCACAAATCCATTTTAATATGATTTATATGATTACTGCTGTTGTTGTTGTTATTATCATCATCTTTATCATCATCATCATTATTATTAGTGTCATTATATTCACCACCCACTTCAGGACCTTCACCATCATCAGAATCACCAGCAGGATCATTACTGTTTATTAGTTGTATTAGTCATATATTATTATCATCGTAATTCAAAATCATAATCATTATCATCATCTTCGTTGTCATCATCACTGTCATCATAATCATCACCATCGTCATCACCTTCATTATCACCATCAACATCATCATATCATCGTCATTATCATCATCACAGTTACTTGTTACCTGAAGAATTGCAACAAGACATTATTCCATCTCTTGAAGGTGCAATCATGTGTAATCTCTATAACAATGCCGCAATGCACTTAAGGTAGTCATAACTGCTCTGATGTAAAGGCAATCTTGTTCATGATGTTTTACTGATGCCATGTTGCAAAAACAGAAGAAGCAAAAAACACAAAAATGTTTTATAAAGTTTTCATAAAATGTTTATGAGAAATACATACACACACACACATATATATTACTCTTTTGATTATCTATGTGTGTGTGTGTGTCTATATATATATATGCATATACACATGCACATATATATATATATATATATATATATATATATAGTTAGGGAGTTATATATGGAATACACACATATATACATACACATATATGTATTACGTATATATATATATATATATATATATATATATATATATATATATATATATACGTACATGTATGTATATATATATATACATAATTTAATTCTTAATCCTTTTGATTATACGTTTTCCTACATTTTATCCTTTTAATACTTGAACATATTTCTTTTATTTCAGTATAGTTTACATTTGTAAATTCTTTTTCTCTTTCTCTCTCAACACACACATATATATTATGGTTAGAATTTTGCTTCCAAAGCACATGGTTCCAGGTTCAGTCCTGCTCTTTGATACCTTGTGAGAAGCATGTTCTACTATTGTCTCAGGTTGACCAAATGCTTGTGAGTGAATTTGGTTGACCATGTGAGCCAATGAGTCTTCCATAAATATTTTTTTTCTTTGGTTTCATACCAAAAAAAAATTTAAACATCTTATGCAAGCTTTGGATATCTCATCACCACTTTTATATCCTGCCACAAGTGGTATAGATAAATTATGCAGTGGAGGTTTAATCAACCTCCACGGTGTACTTTGTTTAATCAATTATGCAGTGGAGGTTTAATCAACCTCCATGATGTACTTTGTTTAATCAAATATGCAGTGGAAGTTTAATCAACCTCACACGATGTACTTTGCAAGACTACCAAAATGCTCTCTCTTACTACTACAAACCACTACTCTTTATAAGAGTTTGGCTAGTCCATTCTCCAATCTGCCAATCTCACTGCAGCAGATAGATACATATATTCTTTTATTCTTTTACTTGCTTCAGTCATTTGACTGCGGCCATGCTGGAGCACCACCTTTAGTCGAGCAAATCAACCCCAAGACTTATTCTTTGTACACCTAGTACTTATTCTATCGGTGTCTTTTGCCAAACCACTAAGTCTTGGGGACATAAACACACCAACATCAGTTGTCAAGCAATGGCAAGGGGACAAACACAAACACACATAAACACATGCATACATATATATATATATTTACATATATTATGCTCAATGGCTCAGTGGTTAGGACAGCGAACTTGCGGTCATAGGATCGCAGTTTTGATTCCCAGACCGGGCATTGTGAGTGTTTATTGAGCGAAAACACCTAAAGCTCCACATGGCTCTGGCAGACGGTGGTCGTGAACTCTGTAATACTCTTTCACCACAACTTTCTCTCACTCTTTCTTCCTGTTTTTGTTGTACCTGTATTACAAAGGGCCAGCCTTGTCACACTCTGTATCACTGAATCTCACCGAGAACTACGCTAAGGGTACATGTGTCTGTGGAGTGCTCAGCCACTTGCATGTTAATAAATGAACTGCGACATCACTGGTGCCAAACTGTATCAGCCTTTGCCTTTCCCTTGGATAACATCAGTGGCATGGAGAGGGGAGACTGGTATGCATGGGTGACTGGTCTTCCATAAACAACCTTGCCCAGACTTGTGCCTCAGAGGGTAACTTTCTGGGTGCAATCCCATGGTCATTCATGACCGAAGGGGGTCACAACAATTTATATAAATATATATATATATATATATATATATATATATTTATATATATATGATGGGCTTCTTTCAGTTTCTGTCTACCAAATCCACTCACAAGGCTTTGGTCAACCCAAGGCTATAGTAGAAGACACTTGCCCAAGGTGCCACACAGTGGGACTGAATCCAGAACCATATGGTTGGGAAGCAAGCTTCTTACCACACAGCCACGCCTGTGCCTGTATACATCCTTAAAAGTATGCTGAAAGGCATATGTTACCAAATATTTCATCATCATCATTTAACGTCTGTTTTCAATGCTCGCATGGTTTAAGTGGTTTGACTCCTGGAGCTGGTAAGGTGGAGAGCTGTATTAAGCTCCAGTCATCTGTTTTGACATGGTTTTGACAGCTGGATGGCCTACCTAATCCCAACCACTTGACAGAGTGTAGTATGCGTCTTTTACATGTCACCAGCACAGGTGCTCTTTTATATGTCACCAGAGTTTGATAATCATTTCCACTCTCCACTTTTATATTTTATGTGCTATAAGTGTGGAGTTCATTCCAGGTTATATAGTAATGAGAAATGCAGAAAATATAACAGGTATTTTTAAGCTTTATACAGTTTAAAAATATCATTTGCATATCCTGTGTTGTTTGATGACAGTATATATATATATATATATACAGACAGATAGATAGATCGATATGTGTGTGTATGGTATGTGTTTGTGTACATATACCTATATCTTCTTTTTGGAACTGGATTTCAAAGCATATACACCTATATAGATAATAGCATGCAAATGCTCAACTGAAAAACCCTTTTGGAAAGAAAAGTTGAAGGCTGCCTGTTAAACACAAACCCACATCTCTTATCGTGTCAACTACTACATGGTATTAGTTATAGTTTTTATTTACTTTGAGATATTATTGGACCCAACAAGAATTATTTTACCTTCTCTTGTAAGTTTATAAATTCTTATAATGTCGATATGTGCATATATATAGTTGAAATTTACAGACAAACAAAAGATGAAAACAGGTGTATAAACAACATACAGGTGTGTTAGTTTAACGCTCGGGAAGGTGAGAAAGTCTTTTACGTTTCGAGCCTACGCTCTTCAACAGAAAGGAACACGAAGAAATGAACAGAAAGAGAGTAAAAAAACTTTTGGAGCTAGCGGTCACTGTTAATCAGCAGCTCACTGATAATCAGCAGGTCACTGCTTGCTTGTATATCTGGTATGCCTGATGAGTTGAGAGTTGCGTAATGTATTATATAATCTTATGGATGTTGTGTGTACACATGCCTGAGTATACCTGACTACTGTATTCATGCCACAATAAGGAGTCTTAATGAAAGAGTTGTGGCAGGGCAAGATAACTCATTTGTTTGTTTTATTATGTTTGTATGCCACACTTAAGATTCTATTCATGTCTAGATACTTTTGGATTCTATTGGAGTTGCAGATTATCAAACAACAGTAAACTTCTTTTCATTGATGCATTCTGTGCTATGATAATGGATTACTTAACTGACTGATTTGTGTTGTTCTGTCTAGCCAATAACTGTAGCATGCTTCACTTTGATATGCCTCAAACCTTAATAGATCCCCTTTCATCACACACACATCAATGAATGAATGTATGTATGTGCATGTATATGTGTGTGCGTGTGTGTATGCATTTATACATATATACACACATATATATGTATATATACATTTGCATGTGTATTTATATCTCTCCCTGTCTTGCTGTCTCTTATCTATCTATCTACATCTATATATATATATATATATATAT
>NC_068994.1:35591048-35591886 GCF_001194135.2 Octopus bimaculoides | reverse complement strand
TATCTATCTATCTATATATATATATATATATATATATATATATAATTAATATTATACACATAGATAGATATGTGCCCAGAATGGAGAAACAAAATCAACAATCATCAGACATGACTGAAATAACAGAGCAGGAAGAGAAAGAGAGAGAGACAGAGAAAAAGAGAGAGAAGGAGAGGGGAAGAGATGGAGAAAGAGAGACAGACAACCGTCTAGGAAAGCAAAGTATAAGATTGTAAGGACAAAGTTATTATCATCTTATAGACTCATAACAAAATGTCCAGCATAGAATTAACAACAACAGATATGAAATGCCAATCAAAATAACAAATAGTGGACTGTGTATGATTATTTAAATCTCTGTATCCTTGAACGTGTCAACTCTTATTTTCTCAATAACTGGTACATTTTTTCATGTCTGTGACCCATAGACATGTACAAAATGGATTTATAGTATCTTATATTTATCTTAATCTTCTTCCCATCCCTGGTGAGACATAAGGCAGCAGCAGATATAAAGTGTGGTCGGTCTCAGTTATTTGTCAAGAATCTGAAATCAACATTAATTTAATATAATTCTCTTACACATAGACTGATCGATGCAGTTGATACAGACACATCATACTCAGGTACAGAGATGCAAACACAGTCCTTCACAAGTGTGAATAGATGAACATAAATGTATGCATATATGTATATACATACATATAGCCATATGTGTGTGTGAATATATATATATATATACATACATATATATAGGGATATATTTGTGTGTATATATATATATATATATATATACACACATACATACATATATTTATATACATATATATAGGGATAT
>NC_068994.1:35588801-35590808 GCF_001194135.2 Octopus bimaculoides | reverse complement strand
TATATATATACATACACAATATATATATACATATTATATATGTGTATAATAAATGCATATAATATAATATATACATATACTCTGTGTGTATGTGTGTGTGTGTGTGTGTGTAATATAATATAATATCATATCATATAATAGAAATGTAATACATACATACACATATATGTATGTATATATGCTTATATATTTATTTTATTAATAACCAGCAGAAGTTACAGAGTGACTTGCAGTTTGAGGGTTTTGTGTGCTGGCAGTTATGGAACGTGTTTCAAATCAAGGAGACATACATTGATATACTGGTGTTAATATATATATGTACACATGCATACACACACACACACACACACAGAGGTAGAACGCAATATGTCGCAGGCAAACAGGCCTGTCAAGCATTAATTGACTGTCCAAGGAAATGAGTTAATATCTCTCTATGAGCTGCATTACAGCAAGAAGCAAGACATTTAAGTCTTGTCTATGATTATGGCTGTATCCTCATTCCCAGATCCCTCTTGTTAAGTTTCAGTTTGATTTAGTTGTGATATGGTAATAATCATACCAGGATTCAGCATCGCAGTTCTAACACAACCATCAGACAATCTGCCCTTCACTCTCAAGGAAAAGGCCTTTCTTGACATCAGTAGTAGAAGCTCATTGCACATTTCCCAACCTGGTCTTACTCTGGTAACCTCTGTGGTGCAACTCTGCGGATAGATATATAGATGTGTGTGTGTGTGTGTGTATGTGTGTGTGTGAATTAAGATGAATAAAGACCAATGAAAATTGCACACACACACTCATACATGTGCATGTATGCATACATACACACATGTATTGATCTGTTTACTATTTTAGTATATCTGAAAATTAGTATATGGTTTTAATCGGTGTGTGTGTGTGTGTGTGCGTGTTTGTGATTATACACACCAATTAAAACCATATGTTAATTTACATAATTACAGAGAAACTACAGAAGGGAGCAAAATTAAGTCAAAATATAGTTAAAATGTGTACACACTCTCATAATTCTTACTGGTCATTCCCCAAATTTTCTCTGTGACCTTTAGAGTGTTATGCACAAATATAATATTAGCAACCATAGCTGTATGGGTACAAGTGTGTAATAGGCCATCAATATGTGAGAAAGAGTGCATTTTAAGCCAAGACAATTTGGGAGAAATGTGTGTATCTGAGAAAATTTTGTTGAAGGTTAAATTTACTACAAGACATAATGGACGTAAGGTATTATAAGTTAAAGGAGCAGTGGTAGTTGTGCTTGTAGTGGTGGTGGTAGGGTAATTGCAGGTAGTGGTTCATACACACACACACACACATAGACAGACAGACAGATAGATAGATAGATATTGGGGTTTCAGTCATACTGTGTGACACTTTCAGTAAGAATGTTCTACTATAGCCTTGTGAGTGACTTCAGTAGACAGAAACTGAAAGAAGTCCATCAGGTGTGTGTGTGTGTGTGTGTAGGTGTGTGTGTAGGTCTGTGTGCACGCACATATATGTGTAAGTCTTTCTGTTGGTGTTTGTCCCCCACCACTGCTTGACAACTGACGTTGGTGTGTTTACATCACTGTAATATAGAGGTTTGACAAAAAGGCCTGAGAGAATAAGTATTGAGTTTTTAAAAAAATAATAAGTACTGGGGTCAATTCATTCGACCAAAATTCTTCAAGGTAGTATGTTGAAGAATTTAGCATGCCTGCAGGCTTATTGTTGAAGTAAAAGATATATAGAGATATACACACACACACACATACTACATAAGTATAAGTGTAAAATTATTGAATATTTTATTACCAGTGGTTTGCATGCATAATAGAAGTCGTAAGACAAAATATTTTATATAAGTGTGTATAAAGATTTATACATGCAGGGAAGACCCTTGACAGGACTTCTTACATGCTGAAAAGGGCAGTCAAAATCCCAAATGAAAAATTTTATTCACTCTGGTGCCTATTAATAGTGATCCTCAAGAATTCCCTTTTTTTT
>NC_068994.1:35581771-35588701 GCF_001194135.2 Octopus bimaculoides | reverse complement strand
ATATATATATATACACATATATAGAAGGGGGACCTGTGGAAAGTGAGGGAGTGTTGCTTTTTGCGTGTGTGGTTTGAGCTGTACAGGCCTGGTAAGCCATCAAAAATTTCACAGAAATCAACCCATGATAAACAGTGATGTGGCTATTAAAATTCGCAACAGAACATGTGTAAAATGTGGAAGGATGTGTCTCTCAACTGGAGGTCTGAAAAGACATGTTACGAGAATGCATATGGTGGCACCTGTTTCTCCTGCCAGGCAGCACAGTCGTCCAGTATGTAATAAAATGTGTAAAAGTTTGGCTGGGCTTAAAAGTCATATAAGGACATCACATGGCATCAACAATGAATCATTTCAGTAAGGCTTTTTGGCAATGGCTTTTCTCGTGTAACAAGAGTGCAGCTATGGTGTGTGTGTATATATATATATATATATATATATATATATATATATAAAGTCAGTAAATGATGGAGTTGTGTTAACCGCATGTGGAGAAATAATAGGAAAATAAAAAATAATAATAATAAGGCAGAATGCTAAACTGAAAGCATATTTTAATATAGATGTGCATAAGGAGGATTAAAAAGGATTTCTAACCGACTTTCATTACATGGCAAATTTTCAAAAAGAGGGGAAATGAAAATAATTGTTTTTACAAAAATATAAAAAATATATAAAAAAATAATATATACCAATACATTATATTATCTTTGAGTTTTTAAAGTTGAATGGTAATCCATGTAGATAATTGTTAGATAGATTAGGATGCATGGGATTATGAATCATGTTGTGTTTAAAAAAAGCTGAGAGTTTATGTGTTAAACAGGAAGTGTTTGTAAGGGAAGACAATTCTGTGGGTTTTATACTCTTTACACACACTTCCTGTTTTGACACCACACTTCCTGTTTAACACAAACTCTCAGCCTTTTCTAAACACAACACGATTCTTAATTCCATGCATCCTAATCTATCTAACAATTATCTACATGGATTACCATTGAACTTTAAAAACTCAAAGACAATATAATGTATTGGTATATTTATTTTTTTTATATATTTTTTTATATTTTTGTAAAAAACATTATTTTCATTTCCCCTCTTCTTGAAAATTTGCAATGCAATGAAAGCCGGTTCAGTAAGTGTGTATATATATATATATATATATATATATATATATATATATATATATATATATATATATATATATATGTATATATATACACTTACATTACACACACATATATAAATGTAAGGTGCAGGCATGGGCATGTGGTTAGATGGGTTTTTTCAGCTTCTTAACCACATTGTTTCAGTTATGGCATCTTGGGTTAGTGTTTTCTAATGCTCTGTACTGACCAAAGGTTTTTAAGTGGATTTGGTAGGTAGACAGAAACTGAAAAATCATTGTATATATGCATATATGTGTGTTTGCATAGAGATCTGTGTGTATGTATGAGTGTGTATTGAAAAAGAACGAGGAGAAAGAAAGAATGACAAAATGATGTAAAGAAAGATAAAGGGAAAAATGAAGATCAGATATAAAGGAAGTAAAAAGAAATGGAGTTAGGAGAAAAGTTGAAAAACCAAACAAACCTAAAAGAAAAAAAATGGCAAAACAATAAAAATAAAAAATACAGCAGATTGGAGAGATGTGTTGGGAAGAACATATCTATGCGATAGATTGTGTTAGAACAGTTAAATATTGTGATAAGGTTAATATAATAAGACAGACAACAGCTAAATATTTGTTATGCGTTATGACTTATAATACGAAAGATTGAAGTTCAGCAGTTAAACATTGTGCTATGATTTACAATATGAAAGACTGAAGTAAAACAGTTAAATATTGTAATATCTAATAATATAAAAATTTGAAGTACAACAGTTATTGTCTTATAACTAGTAATATGAATAAGTGAAATACAATAGTGATTGGATTATAATTTGTAATGTATATGACTGAAGTAGAGCAGTTAAATATTGTAACTATGATTAATATGATAAACTGAAGTAAGACAGTGAGCTTCCAGAATCATTAGCATGTTGAGCAAAATGTTTAGCAGCATTTCATCCATCTTTACATTCTGAGTTCAACTTCCTCCAGGGTCAGCTTTGCCTTTCATCCTTTCAGTGTCAATAAAATAAGTATCAGTTGAACACAGGGGTCAATGTAATTGATTTAAGCTCTACCCCAAAATTGCTGGCCTTGAGCTAAAATGTGAAATCAATATGATTGACTAAAGTACAACAGTTAAATATTGTAGTTATGACTAGTAATGATAGACTGAAGTGCAACAGTTAAATATTTTGTAATGACTAATATGTAAGACTAAAGTACAACAGTTAAATATTGTAGTTATGATTAGAAATATGAAAGACTCAAGTACTTCAAATAGCAACATTTCTGACCATTACGCATAAAAAAATGCTTCAGAGAACAAAATGAAAACTGAAGATAACAAGCACACACTTACACATACATAAATACATACAAATACTGAAAAAAAGATGAACATCAATATATGAACAAAATACACACACGCGCATGTTCACTCTGAAATATAGACCAAAAAATAGACAGACAAATACACACACACACACATGCACTCACTAACAAACAAGCAAACATTGCCCACAATGAAAAATAGAATGACAAAAAGACAGACTAACTCACACTCACAGATACACACACATGCAAGCAAATGCTGGAAAATATATATAGACCCACACACACATATGCATGAGCACCCTGATGAAAAGACATAAAATAAGCAGACAACTACACATACAGATATGCAGATGCATATGCACACATATACACAGATATAAGCACATGCACACAGAGACAAAATGTTCATGTACACAACATATGCATGCACACACAAGAAAGAGAGGACACAAATTTCACAGAAATACACACACAAACACATACACACTGAAAAATGGATGCACTCAGATAAATACATACACACATGCATTCACTCAAACACATTCATGCTCAAAGATACTGACACAAATATATATGCAATATACGCATGTACATACATGTGACATACATACACATACACACATTAAAATGTATACATAAATAGACACATTGATACAAAGCCATTCAAATATTTTTTACCAGAGAAATGTCTGGAAGAGAAAATATAACAACCCTTAGAGAAAAATCTGAGACAGACAAGAAAATATCAACCACCAACAAACATCCACATATAGAGAAACAGACACATTGGTATACATATACATACACACACACAGTGTGGTTTCTAAGAGAGATAATGGGGGAGGAAAGCGTCTGGGATGTAGAATGTGTGAAACCTTAAAGACACCTTCATTCCATTTTAGCCATTCTTGGGGGGTTTGGATGCATGTGTATGTGTGTGTAATTATGCTTATGAGGTGCTGTGTGGGTTGGTATATGAGTGTATTGGTCTGTGTGTGTATGTGTGTGATGGTTTCTTTGTGTGTGTATGTGTGTGATGGTTTGTTTGTGTGTCTATTGGTGCCTGTGTATATGTTGGTTTCTGTGTGTTTGCATATGTGTATGTTGAAGTGTTTTGATGTGTGTATATGTGTGTGTTTGCTTGTGTGGGTGTTTATGGGAAGTGTGCATGTTCTTTTGTATCTATGCATCTGTGTGTGTCTTGACATGTGTGCATGCGCGTGTGTGTGTGTGTGTGTGTGTGTGTATTGCCATGTGTTGTTGCATGTTGCTGTGTATTGTTGTGCGTTGCTGTGTGTTGGGCTGTGCAAGTGTGAGTGTTTGTGTAAGTACAAGTATGTGCATATATGTGTGTATGCATCTTGGCATCTGTATGCATGTAATGGCTAAGATGCGCCATGACAACAGTGAAATGTTGTGTTGGACAGATTGGCACACAGTTTGGTTGATTCCAGAAAAATGAACTGAAGAAAAGAGGAGGTGGAGGCAGAGTTTTGATGCGTAAGTAGTCATGGTGGCGGTGGCGATAGCGGCAGTGGTGGTGGTAGAGGTGGCGAAGGCTAAGCATGAAGAAAATATGTTATGTTGTTGTTACTGTTATTGTTGTTGTTGTTGCTATTGTTGTTGTTGATGATGTCTAACCCCCATGTCAGCTTTGATCAAGCAAACCTTTGATCAAAAGTGTTAAAACTGTGACCAGTTCAACGTCTTTCCCCCCCTTCCCCCTTTCCCCCCCTTCTCCTTGACACAGTATAAGTTGTAGTACATTACCAAATGTTTTTATCCTTATGTTTTTTTAAAGATAGTATGGTATGGTATGGTTCTTGTCAGCTTGCATACAAACAAGCTGACATGATGTTATCTTTTACTCTTTTACTTGTTTTCAGCCATTAAATTGCAACCATACTGGAGCACCGGCTTGAAGGGTTTTAGTCAACAAAAGTGACTTGAAGGGTTTTAGTCAACTAAATGGATCTCATTTCTTATTTTTAAAGTTTCATAATTTTTGTATTGGTCATTTTTGGCTAGACTGTTGAGTGACACATACACAGGCGTGGCTGTGTGGTAAGAAGCTTGCTTTTCAACCACATGGTTCAGGGTTCAGTCCCACTGTATGGCACCTTGGGCAAGTGTCTTATACTATAGCCTTGGTCCGACTAAAGCCTTGTGAATGGATTTGATGAGCAGAAACTGAAAGAAGCCCATCATATAATATATATATATATATATATATATATATATATATATTCTTTTTATATACCCAGGTCTATTCCCCAATTCTTTTAGGAGCGGGTAGCCACAACAAGACACACACCAGGTATTCCATTCATTTTCCAGCTGGAATGGTATATATGTATATATATTTATATGTGTGTGTGTGTAAATATACATTTATGTACATGTATATGTGTGTGTGCATGTGTGTGTGTGTGTGTGTGTATCTATATCTATGTGTATGCATCATAGTGGCTGTGTTTGTCCCACAAACCAACACTTGACAACCAGTTTTGGTGTATTTGCATGACCGTAACTTAGCAGGTCAGCAAAAGAGACCAATAGAAGAAGTACCAGGCTTAAAAAATAAGTCCTGGTGCTGATTCATTCAGCTAAAATTTCAAGGCACTGCCCCAGCAAGATTGCAGTCAAACAATTGAAACAAGCAAAAGATAAAAGATCAAAAAAAAAAAAAGATGTAAACAAGCCAGCACTGTTTATCAAGTAGTGATGGTGACAAACACAAAGACAAAGACATAGAATGAACCCAAGACTACATGGCTGCAAAGCAAGGTACTTAACCACACGGCTCTGGTTAACTATGTTAAAGCCATGACCGCCCATCTGGGGTTTGTTTCTTGTTTTGCTGGTTGGTAGGGGTCCAGATATTGTGTGAATCCTATTTAGACAGCTAATTGGCTGAAACATTTGTGGATAGAATACTTTGTTTTATTCATTATTTGAATTCAAATTCCACTGGATCCAGCTTTACCTTTCATCCAGTGTGGTGGGAGCCTCTGTCAGTGGTTTTCAACTGAGGTTCATATGGCCCTTGGGGGTCTATAAAAAGTTTAGTTGTTGAAATTGTGTTCATTAAATTGGTGATAGCTCGACAATATACGAAATATTTTAACGATTTTTTCATATAATTTCTCATAATATTAGTTTCAAGATTTGGCACAGAGCTAGCTATTTTGTGGGAGAGGGTCAGTCAATTTTATCGACCCAAGTGATCAACTGGTATTTATTTTATTGGCCCTGAAAGTCAATCTTGGCAGAATTTGAACTCAAACATAAAGACAGACAAGATACTGTTAAGCATTTTGCCTGGCATGCTAACAATTCTCCCAGCTTACCGTCATTACAACCCCTAATAATATTTGATTATAAAAATGTTATTGGATTTCTTTTAAACACTGAATGGGTATGAGGGTCCAACAGAATAAAATAGGAATCGAAGGGGTCCATAGATAAAAAGTGAATAAGAACCACTGTTTTATGTCATTACTGAATGTGCTAGAAATAATAGCCTGTCTCTTTCAAATTACACACTAATGATCATTGAGCCTCTCATACAGTTGTTGTTGTTGGTGGTTGTGGTGTTGGTGGTGGAGATAAGAGTGATTTTGATGTTAGAAGTGGTGATGGTGGTGAGAATGGTAATGATAATGGCAGTAGTATTGTTAGTGGTGGTAATACGGTATTGGCTGTTTGTGATAATGGTGTTGGTGCTGGTGCTGGTGAAGATGATCATGATGATGGCAATAGCATCTGTGATAGTGGTTGTGACAGTAGTAGTGATGTTGATGGTGGTAGAAATGATGACGACGATGATGATGATCACGGTGGTGGTGGTGATGAGTGGGGTGAATTATTGATGATGGCAGCGGAGATGTTGTTGGCTAGTTTTACAATGTTTGGCATATGTCAGCTTGAGGAGGTTCAAGGTTATAAACCTTATTTTATAAAGTTGTATTGATCACGACAACAATTTGCTCTTTTTATTTATATATTTTTATTTGTTGTTGTAGCAGTACATGTTGTTGTTGTTGTTACCTATATTGGTTAGCCAAAGTATTCATTCATTTTCTAAGACATATATGTCTGCTTGTCTACTTTTGTTTGTATGTGTGCGTAAAACCGTGTACATGATGCATAAGTATGTATATCATATGTATAGATATATATATATATATATATATGTACACATCACACACACATATGTGTGTACATATGTAAATGCATATATATATATATGTGTGTGTGTGTGTGTATGCATAGGGATGTGGGTGTGGTTGTTTGTTTTTTTGGCCCCAGACTAGACAGTAATGAGCTAGGTGTGTTGGGAGAGGATGAGATTTTGACATGAGAGTGAAACGGCAATCATCCATTATGATGGTTACTTAGAGTCTGTAAGCATGTACCAATGCATCAATAAATATATATATATATATATATATATATATATATATATATATATATATATA
>NC_068994.1:35580481-35581312 GCF_001194135.2 Octopus bimaculoides | reverse complement strand
ATATATATATATATATATATATATATATATATATATATATATATATATACATATGCATACTCACTGAAAGAGAAGGGAGAAAGAATATATAGATATGAGTCTTGCTTGTGCCAGGGAATGTGTCTGTGCAGGTGTGTTTATGTGTGTGTGAGTATATATATATATACATATGTATGTATGTATGTACGTACGTACGTACGTACGTATGTATGTATGTATATAAACATACACATGCACCTGAGTATAGATGTGTGTGTGTACAAGTCACATGATGAAGTTAAAAATACATAGATATCCACTAGTAGAGAAAACACACCTAAACTGTCAATTAGGATTCAAATTCACCACACACACACACACATCGGATCCTAGCCAAATGCTTTAACATTAATTTTTGAACCTGATCACTAGTTTTACCACTTGAACAATATACCACTCTATGTGTCTTCTAGCTGACTTCCTCTCTCTCTTTCTTTCTCTCTCTCTCTGTATATGTAGACAGACAGGTGGATGGCCGGACAGACCGACAGATAGGCAGATAGATAGATAGATAGATAGATAGACATCCGCACAAATGCATACATAGAAAGATTATTTTTATATTATCATGAGCTATAACATCTTTTTTCACAAGTCTAAATATACTAACAATATTTATTTATAACTTCACAACAATCAATCTTAACTATAGGAAGCTGTATGCAGCCTTCAGCCTGCCAGACTCTGAATACAATGTATGGAGTTTCTACCAACACCTTTCATACATATCAAGCAAAGCCATCTACCTGAAGTGACTTGTGAGATATATATATATATATATATATATATATA
>NC_068994.1:35578113-35580248 GCF_001194135.2 Octopus bimaculoides | reverse complement strand
CGAATCATCCAACCACGAAAAAGAATGTTCTCAGTAGAAAAAAATCAGCGACACAACAGACTGTTGTGTCGCTGATTTTTTCTACTGAGAACATTCTTGTTCATGGTTGGATGATTCGGCATCTATTTCTAGCATTCAGGAATCCACATTTGCTGGTCATTCCTCTTATTCTTGTATGTAATATAATTTTAATCTTCGGATTTTTTAATATGCTAGACCACTGGTTTTAATTGATCAATATCAATTTCTACCCTCATTAATAAATTATATATATATATAAATAATTATGTAAAAGTTATGATTAAAGTTTAGATTTTAATTTTTAAAATTTAAACTGCATTTTAGGTATGCCCCAAGTAGTATCTTGGAAAGCACACTCACTGTTTATGGCTACCTGGTGTCATCCACAGTAATTGCACAATCATTGCTGGATCTATGTTAGAAATTCCACAGTGTATGTTGAGTATAGTAGAAACAAATAATACAGAAGATAGAATATACTGGAAACACATTTTATCAAGTGCACATACTCAATGTATGCCTTTCGTTTGTTCACTGGTTCACAGCTGTATAGTGCCTGGGAGATGATACTTGCATAGCACTGAGTGTTAAAACACCTGAAAGTCATAGACAACTTGCCTCCAATCCCATTCAGGATACTGATATTTGACCATTTTGTAGCTTATCAACAAAGTATATCTGAAATGAACCAGGGACAAAGCAAATCACCAGCCTATGACAATATATACTGATTGCATAAAAACCATTTGCTGGTTTTCACATTATCTGTATATAGTCAAGTGGCTGAGTACTCCAAAGAGATGTATTGTCTTTATTGTAAAGGGCATGAGGATAATTTATCTTCTATTTCTAGCAAGTTGAATGACTAACATGAAGTTTGTTTGGTGTTGTTGTTGTTGTTGGTGGTGGTGATGTTATTGATGTTGTTTTTGTTTAATCCCTAATCATCATGAATAGAGCAGGCATATCAACTGGATTCAAGTCAAGGGGTTATTTTCTCCTTTTATTTTTTTGTAATTTTCAAACAAACCATATTTAAGAATACAACATTATCTAATGCATCCTCTTTTTATTAAGGAGGTTGTTATATAAGAGGATATTTAAGTGCTGTTATTCATAGACCTTGAGCAATCACACACAGACCTATCTTTCCACTCATAAATTATATCCTTTATATATAAATAAAAAATAAAACTATAAGATCTATGTTTTCTTTCCATTTGTTTTGAAAATCTCAATACCATTCAAGGAAACACCCCATGACAATGGTTTGATTCAGTTATTTATTTATACATTTATTTATTTATTTATTTATTTATTTATTTATTTATTTATTTGTTTGTTTGTTTACTTAATTTTTAAAAGCTCATGTTTCATTCATGTTCGTCTACCCAAAAACAAAGAATATATTTATATATTGTCTCAATTTGGTATTATTATATTACAATTTCTTGTCAGAATTTTTTTTAAATGATCAACGATTATAAGATTGCAAGATTCAATATGTTTAAATATATATATATATATATATAATAATGATATGTCTAAATATATATATATATATATATAATAATAATAATAATATGTTTAAATATATATATATTATAATAATAATGATAATAATGATGATAATAATAATAATAATAAAAATGACAACAAAAGAATGAGATCTCAATATTTAGTAAATAGAGAAATTTATATATATATAGTTTAGGACAATCAGTAAGTACTCAGAGTTTTAAATGCCAGAGCCGATGAAAATGCATCATAGCTCTTTGCTCCAGTATTTGAACCTCTGAGTTCTATTATGACAACTTACTGATTGTCCCAAACTAAACATATATATACATATATATATATGTGTGTGTGTGTATGTACGTAATATATCCATACATACAGATATGTATATTTTACGTATCATGTAAATATATACATATACAAAAGCACTTGTATAGTATGTGTGTGTGTGTGCATGTGCATGTGTCCATGCATCCATCTTCAGAGTTATCTCTTTGTGTACATGTCTATTCATATAATCTATCTACCTAAATGTAATATATGTAAGATACACATAAAATGAACTTATATATATATATATATTTATATATATATAT
>NC_068994.1:35575463-35577507 GCF_001194135.2 Octopus bimaculoides | reverse complement strand
TATATATATATATATATATATATATATATATATATATATATATATATATATATATGTATATATATATATGTATTTATATATATACTCATACATACAAATATATGTGTGTGTGCATGAGTGTATATATACATATATATTATGCATACATATACATAGACTCTCATAATAATGCATATATAAGTGCATACATACATGCATATATACATGCATACATAGATGAGAACAAATAAAAGTGATAAGTTTGCATTTATATTGACGTCTACTAAAAGCTAGGAGTGGCAATCACTCCTAGCTTTGATCAATTCAACCACTTAAACCATTGCATTGCTGATATTTAGTTTATTGACACTTGTACCAATACCATTCGCACACACAAACACACACACACACACACACACACATACATGCTGCTGCCAGAGACAAATGGAACACTCAATCAACCATAACAGAACTCTGACACCATATTCACACATGTGTGCAATTAATAATAAACAATCATAGACTTTCTTGTGCATTTATGTCTGTGTACATATCTATCTATATATATATATATACATACATAAGGAGAGATAGACAGATAGATAAATAGATAGATACATATATTTATGTCTCCGTGTATGTACATATGTAAGTACGTATGTATTGCTGTATGTATGCCCCTATATAGATATACTTACATATATGTGTGTGTATGTATGTGTGTGTATGTGTGTGTGTGTGTGCATTCATGTACATAGGTAGGTGTGTGTGTATGTAATGTACTGTATACGTGATTTTAATTGAGATTTGAGTTTCGGTACAATTCAAACCAACCATTAATAAGTATTTGTATTTGTATACATAAAAGTTTTTAAATACATATATATGAATATAAACACACGTAAACATATGAATAAATACATACACAGACAGACAGACACACACACACACACAAACATACACATGAATAAATACAGACACATACACACACATACAGGCATATACATGTATATGTGTGTTTGAATCTTTATTCCACATTATATATACCTCTCGCTTGGTTTATATTTGTTTGTAAATTTGTCTCTGGTTCTCTCCCACCTCTCTACCTCACCATTCCAGTATTTCACAGTTTCATAGAGTATATTTTTATATGCATATATATTTCTTCATGTGTATTCATATACAAATATATAGACGTATAGATATTATGTATCTATATCCACACACAATTATAAATATGTATGCATATATTATTTGTGTGTATGTATCTACACACAGAGAAAAAGAAAGAGGTACATATATATATGCACACATATACATATACATAGGTATATATGTATATGTGTGTGTGTACATGAGTGTATGTGTACATATATAAACATATACACATATATGTAAGAGACTGACATAAATATACGTGTGTGTGTATGAATATACATATAGACACTCGTACACATATTCACAAATACACTCACTTGCAAAATTACACACATTACACACGCTTACACGTAACACACATAATTATGAGAGCAAACTGCTGGAGATCCAAATTCGTGACTTCGCTAGAATTCCCAGTTGAAGACATTTTAAATTTACATCTGCATAAACAGACTCGACTCTATTTCACGGTTCAGTGATTAGCGATAGGAAGGGCATCCAGCTGTAAAAACAATTGCTCCAATAAATAAACCATACGTACACCCAGTCTTACAAATATGGATAAATTGATGCAAATCAGCAAAAGAATTATATACTGCTATGCTAATATACGCAGGAATGGATGTACTTCACAACTTCATTTTAATCTTATACTCAAAGGAATAAGAAGTAAGAAGATATTCCTGTGTACACCTCTTAGTAATATTAGACAACACAGTCTCTCAGTACATTTCTAGGATAAGTTCTTTGCTCATAGAGATGAGAAACATGTTGGCTGGTAAGTACGTAACATTACTTTGCTTTACCTTGAAATCTCAATCCTCTCTGCAATATTAATAGTCATCAACTTCTTTACCTTAACTACAGATGTATTACTTTATATCTATCTATCTATCTATCTATCTAT
>NC_068994.1:35570295-35574433 GCF_001194135.2 Octopus bimaculoides | reverse complement strand
ATATATGAATATGAACATACTATATGTATATATATACACGGAGATAGTTAGATGGACAGTTGCCCCTTAATTCTTGTCCTTTCTTTGGAGTCACTGTTTGGTATATATTGTCTTTTCTATGCATTGTCAGAGACTAGAAATTGTGTGGGTGTGTGTGTGTGTGCATGTGTGTGTGTGTGTGGTGTATGTGCATGTGTGTGTGTGTCTAGAGGTGCATGGCTTAGTCGTTAGGATGTTTCATACATGATCGTCAGCTTGTGGTTTCAATTCCTGGACCAGGTGACACATTGTGTTCTTGAGCAAAACACTTCATTCATATTGCTCGAGTCCACATGGCAAAAATGAGTAATCCTGTGATGGACCAGCATCTTGTTCAATGAGGAATATATATACCACAGATTCTGAGAAATGAGCCTTGCAAGCATATAGCTCAGGAAGGGCCTTTGATGCTTTATATATAAATATATATATATCACAGAGGCGAGTTCCTTTTGAGTGTTGGACCTAACGAAGACAAGTTCCTTTCCAGTGTTGGGCTTCACAGAGGCAAAGTTGCTGAGTTCCTTCCGAGTGTTGAGCCTCTTGGAGGCAATGACTGAGACCTTTTGCATTATGTCGTGCTTCAGAAGAAAACCCACCAAGCAGAGCAAAATTGCAGTTGTGGCAGATACTGGTGTAACACAAATGGCACTCATGCTGATGGCATCTAAAAGCACCCATTACATTCTCACAGTGGTTGGCATTAAGAAGGGCATCCAGCTGCAGAAACCATGCCAAATCAGATTAGGGTCTGGTGCAGCCTTGCCAGCCCTGGTCAATGGACGTTAAATGATGATGATGGTATATATATATATATATATATATATATATAACACACACACACATCCCGTGGTATAGTCCATTATAGCTTAAAGCTTCATATTTAGCTTGTGTAAAGCAATGATCAGAGGACTGACAAATACAATCAGTTTGTAAATGCATGTGTGTGTGTGTATATATATATATATATATATATATACACATGGATATATATGCATATACATACACACACACACACATATAATAACATCTGTGTGTCTACACCCATAAAGTTAAAAGAACAATATTATGCATTTATTTGCTTTTGCATCCATAAGTATATACCTGTATACATGCATATGTATATGTATATATGTGTGTGTGTGTGTGTGTTATTTGTGCACATAGGTCAGTGAGAGAATAGTCGTTATAGGTTACCATACAAGAGCCTAATTAAAGAAAACTTTAAATGTTTACTACGACCTCTACCTCTCTGTTTATGCATACATATATGTACATACATGCTTACAAGTATACATAGTTATATATTTATATATTGCATGTTTCTGTGTATCTGTATATTGATGTACGTAGGCATATGTTGTATGAATATATACATGTGTGCGCATATATATATATATGTATGTATGTGTATATATATATATATATATTCATGTATGTTAGCATGTGTGCAATACTAGTACATGTACCCTTGTATAATTGTTGTATGAATATATGCATGTGTGTACATACATGTGTGTGTGTGCATGTATCTCTGTATGCATGCATGTATGTCTATATATATGTGTATGTGCATGTGTATGTATATGTGTATGTCAGTGTGTATAATTTATATGCGTTTCCATAGTTTATAATCACATAAATATAGTTGATAATACATGGATTAACCTGATAAACACAAGTAACTTTACAAGCCATATATATACATCGAATAATTTAATTTCACATTGGCCCCCAATTCAATTATTTTCACTTAGATTAACTTAAAAATCTAATTTTTCAACTGATAAAAAATACATGCAAATTCAACTCACAGCTCAAATACTTCAGCCTTTTTTTCATGTGTTTATTCTGTTTTATATGCTGTATTTTTTATGCACATGCATGCTTATATACACACACACACATGTACACATAAGGAAGAAAAAAAAAACAATGTAATTCTTGAAAATTTGGAAGCCTTAAATTGAATCTTTCCATCTTTAACAAAGAATTTCTATATCTCGTTTGTGCTTGCGTATATGTATACACACATGTACACATGCATGCAGATATGTATACATATATAAATCTATATACATCTGCATTCACACACACACAGACACACATGTATATGTATACATGTGTGTGTGTATTTGTGTGCATGTGTGTGTATAAATATATATATATGTATGTATGTGTGTATATATATATATATATATATGCACACACATACATACATACACATGTGTGCATATAAGTACACATGATTTCTCTATGCGATATGTATGCCTAAGTGTAATTGCATTTGTTTTTGTTTGTACATTTTGTGTGTATGTGTCTATGTGTGCAATTAGTTGTAAATGTGTGTTTGTGTGTATGATACATTAGCCATGTATACCTGCTTATGTATATATGCACGTATGTGTGTGTGTGACTGAGATTTACTTGAAGTTCTTCATTATGAAACAATGCAATATATGTGTGTTTGCATATATATGTGAATGTATGTAAGCATGTTTGTGTGGATATCTGTAAAACACAAGGGTTGGGTTTGAAGACAATCAGTTGTTCATTTTCTCAAATATTCAGTTCTGTTGCTTAATAACAAATTAACTGTTTCCTGCTTAACGCTCCACTTCTTCTTTCCCACTCTTTGAACTGTTCAGTTCCCCTCTGTTTTCCACTCTCAGTTAATACAATATAACTACAGGTGTGGTCAGAATGTCAGAAAGTCCAATTTTGTACTTGAACAGATTACATAAATACGCCATCAGTCTATTTGTTCTGTCAAACAGGCATTATCCTCCATCTCTGTCTCCTCATCATTATCATTACCATAGTCATTTCTTCATCATCATCATCATTTTACATCCACTTTACATGCTGGCATTACACCTACTTTATATGCTGGCTTGTATCAGTGTGCTCTGAGTCAATTCATAACACTGTAACAAAATTTATATATATATATATATATATATATTTGTCTTCGGTCAGTAAGTGTTATTTCCTATTTGCTTCTATCTAGAAATCAAAGGAAATGACTACAATTCTCTTCAAACTTTGCTTTTGTGACTTGGGCATCGATGTTTTGAAACTGGTCTATTTTCCATTACATTTGAGACAAATTCAGCACTGAGTTGCTGAAGCAGAAATATCATTATAGCAAACATCTTGCTGAATACCATAGATTTACTTGTCAATTGCTTGATCATAACCACTTGAGCATGTCCCTTAGTGGTTGATCATGAGCAGGAGTAGTGGAGCAGCACCATAGCCATGGGTTGAGAGGGATTCTTTGGGGTTTGAAAAAATGTAACAAATATAAAGTTTGAAGGAAATATTAGCCATTTTTCATACTTTCTAGGGGTAATGAAATAGGAAATAATAGTAGCTACCCAAAGACAAAAGTTATGTCACACAATGTAATCAGTGTAATTAAACTCCTTGTCTTAGTTCAACAACTATATTTTACTCTCAATGTTTCATTTTTTAGTATATTTCTATAACTGGATAACAGTTATAACAGTTAATAGGGTTTACTGCCTAACAGTAAACCCTATTAAAGGGTATACTGAGGTTAAGAAAGATTTCTAATAGCTGATCTGGTATTCTACTTAGTACACAATGCTCCACTGACAAGACTTAATAAGATTGAAATATGTCTACAGTTGCCACCATAACTTTCAAAGATCACACTTATTTCCTTCACATTTGTAGGTTAATTTAATTTCTGAGTGGTTGAAATTCTAGAAGTTTCCTCCTTTGCCCCTTCTGAGAATAGTTATTAGTGACACAAATTAACGAGTTTCTTTACATTAGGTTTATAATTTCAATTAATTAATAATTATTTTTGGTTCACTGCCTCAAGTATGGTAGCTAGTTTTAACTATGTGTGCATGCATGTGTTTATGTGAATGGATTACACACATGCACGTGTGTTTGTGTGTGTGGGTATGTATGTATGTATATATATGTATGTATGTACACACACACACATATATATATATATATATATATATATATACCGGAGTAAGCACATGAAATGTGCAACAAGGTGGAAAAAAGAGTACTCAAATACCAGAGGTAGAGTAATATGCTTTATTTAAAAGCAGCA
>NC_068994.1:35569863-35570285 GCF_001194135.2 Octopus bimaculoides | reverse complement strand
ATATATATATATATATACCCATGCCAGCATGGAAGACAGACATTAAACAAGGATGATGATGATGATTGATATATATATATATATATAAATATCAGGGAGCAGTTGCTATTTCAATCTATAATGGCTACCTCTGAAGAGAAAAGGGCTACATAATCAGACTGTTACCTAACATTCTGTTGAACCACTAGTATGATACCAATTGGTAAGATTGGCCATAATGGATTTATAATACTGTATACTTCGATTAATATACCCACCCAACTAACAGATATAAGAGTGGATCTTTTCTTGACTTATAGACTCTTAGATGGGTCACACACACACATACATATATACAACTGTATGTGTGTCTGTGTGTGTACATATCTATGCATATATATATATATATATATATATATATATGTGTATATATATGTGTGTGT
>NC_068994.1:35568015-35568971 GCF_001194135.2 Octopus bimaculoides | reverse complement strand
ATATATATATATATATATATATATATATATGTATGTATATATATATATATGTTTGCACCTGAATGTGTGAGTGTGTGCATGACTGCAGATGCATGTGTATATATATATGTATATATAAATATATATATATATGTATATATGTATGTATATATCTATATGTATATATATATATACATACATATATACATACAGATATATACATACATATATATAAATATTTATATATACATATATATATACACATGCATCTGCAGTCATGCACACACTCACACATTCAGGTGCAAACATAACTGTTTGACATTTTGTTAACTATGTTCTGCTATATCGTATGTTCAGGCAGGCAGACAACTTGCAAATGAACTTGGTAAGAAATTAGAACAGGCCCACAGTAAATAAGCATACACACACACACCACATATTTATTGGCATGATTGGATGCGCTCAACATGCGACAATTAAACCACATGGGTTTCGGCTCTGATGTTAAACACATAAAAGTTTCTGGCAATATGTTTGCTCCATGCTGGTCCTATAAGCTGCATCTGTTGGTTTCATCTATAGCATGACATCATGTGTTGCTAAATACTGAAACATATGTAAGAGTTGGAATAAAGAGTACCAATTTATGCCCATGTTCTTTTTTAGATATATATAAGTAAATGTGTGTGTGTGTGTGAATGTCTGTGCGTATATATATATATATATATATATATATATATATAAAAGTCAGTAAATGGTGGAGTTGTGTTAACCGCACATGGAGAAATAATAGGAAAATAAAAAATAATAATAATAAGGCAGAATGCTAAACTGAAAGCATATTTTAATATAGATGTGCATAAGGAGGATTAAAAAGGATTTCTAACCGGCTTTTATTGCATGGCAAATTTTCAAGAAGAAGGGAAATGAAAATAATGTTTTTTACAAAGATATAAAAAATATATAAAAAAATAAAT
>NC_068994.1:35565950-35567825 GCF_001194135.2 Octopus bimaculoides | reverse complement strand
TATGGTGTCAAAACAGGAAGTGTAAGGGAAGACAATTCTGTGGATTTTATACTCTTTAGTTGGAGTTCTGAACTCTTTGTCAACAGGATTGTCTTCCCTTACACACACTTCCTGTTTAACACAAACTCTCAGCCTTTCTTAAACAACATGATTCTTAATTCCATGCATCCTAATCTATCTAACAATTATCTACATGGATTACCATTGAACTTTAAAAACTCAAAGACAATATAATGTATTGGTATATTTATTTTTTTATATATTTTTTATATTTTTGTAAAAAACATTATTTTCATTTCCCCTCTTCTTGAAATTTTGCCATGCAATAAAAGCCAGTTAGAAATCCTTTTTAATCTTCCTTATGCACATCTATATTAAAATATGCTTTCAGTTTAGCATTCTGCCTTATTATTATTATCTTTTATTTTCCTATATATATATATATACATTATATGATGCATATATATATATATATATACATTAAATTCAAATTACGACAAACGTAAATAAACAAACAAAGTTTGCTTTTAGAAGCGTTGAAATGTCTTAGAAAGTTAAAGTGATTTTAAATTCTCAATCGCAGAATAATGCTAATAATATAGCCTGAACAGGATAAACTACCACCTACACTTTCTCTGCAAAATAGGGGTAGTTTATCCTGTTCAGGCTATACATATATATATAAATATAGACACAGGTATAGCTGTGAGATAAAGAAGCTCAGTTTGCAACCATGTGTTTTCCATTTTAGTCCCAGTGTACAGAACCTTGGGCAAGTGTCTTCTATTTCAACCCGAGGTTGCCAACTCATTTTTTGTGAGTGTATTTGGTAGACTGAAATTGTGTGGAAGCCTTTTGCACGTGTGTGTGTGTGTGTGTGTCTGTGTTTGGTCGGCCTGTGACTATAGTAGAAGACACTTGCCCACGATGCCACAACGTGAGACTGAACACGGAACCATGTGGTTGGGAAGCAAGCTTCCTACCATACAGCCACGCCCGCACCATATATGTGTGTATGAATGTATTCTTATTGACTTGCAAGGATGCAATGTAATTAAATCTACCAGATGCAATTAGTACAAACCATTTAATAGGTTTATTTTCTAAGCAGTTCCAGTTTTGTCCATCCACTTCCAATAATAAATCTCCCAATCTTACATTAATCTGAAGTTGTGACATAAAATAAAAACAAAAACAAAAAAGCCACACTTATTAAATTTTCCACACAATAGGAGTGAACCCTAAACCATGTAATTTCAAAACAGACTTCTTAACCATACAACCAAATTTGTTCTCATAATGTAAGACAAATAGATGCAAGAGGAAAATCTGAAATCAAATTGAAGTCTTGTGGGCTTGGCTTTGTCAGGAGATTATCAATGGCATTTTGACTGTTTCAAGACAAAGATAATCCATAAACTGCATAACTTGTGGAATCGATATTTAGGAGTGCATTCCTTCAGGTTTTATTCTTTTTATTTTTTAATATTTTTTGGGAAAGTTTTCTATTTTTATTTTTCCCTACTTCCTTCTTTTCCTTGTCTTTTTTCTTTCTTCTTCTTCTTCTTCTTCTTCCTCCCTTCTTACTATCTTTTCTTTCTTTCAGCTCCTTACAAATTAATTAAAGTCAGAGTTATGTCATTTTGATACTTTTTTTGTCCCATAAAGCAAAGGAACTCTAAAAGGAAATTAATCTAATAAAAAGCAGGACACTTAATTTAAGACAATCAATGGTTCATTAATTTTACACACATACACTCACCTCCTTACACACACCTATACACACATACACACACGCACACATTTGCAAATGTATGTATATGTACAAATATATATATGTATATTTATGTGTGTATTTGTGTGTATATATATATA
>NC_068994.1:35562042-35565940 GCF_001194135.2 Octopus bimaculoides | reverse complement strand
ATATATATATATATATATATATATATATATATATTATATATGTGTATATACACACACATACATGCACACACACAAACACACATAATATACATACATACCTTTATTTTGGGTCTTCTTAACAGCATGAAATACAGTAGGCCATCTTGGAAGGAGTTGGATGTGACAGTGTGTTAACAGCAACAATGGCAATCAATGGTGGTCATTATTGTAATTGGTAGTGGTTATGGTATAGCTAATGGTTGGGGAAGAATTGGTTTTAGTGGTGGTTCTATGACAGAATGCAGGATAGAAGCAAAAGTCCCTATTTAGTAGAATGTTGAGGTGAGGGCTGAGTGAGGTGAGCAGTGGTGGTGGCTGTAGCTGTGATGATGATGGTAGAGAGGTGGTGGAAGGTTTAAAAATAGCAGTTGGTGGAAAAGAAGTTGCAGAGGAAGAACAACAACAACACCTCCCAGCTCCCATCCCCCCCCCCTCAAATAATAATGGTTCCAAATTTTGATGCATGACCAGCAATTTTAGGAGTGGGTGTTAGCGAATTACATTGATCCCAGTGCTCAATGAGTACTTATTTTATCAACCCTGAAAGGTGGCCTCAGTGGAATTTGAACTCAGAACATAATGATCTGGAGGAAATGTCATTAAGCATTTTGTCCAACATGCTAAGAACCCTGCCAGTTCACCCGCTTAGAAATCTTTAATAATAATAATAATGATAATAATAATAGTTTCAATTTTTGGCTCAAGGCCAGTAATTTCAGGAGAAGGGGTAAGTTGATTACATTGATTCTACTTATTTTATTGAGTCCACACGGATAAAAGGCAAAGACAGTCTCAACGAAATTTGAACTCAGAATGTAAAGATGGACGAAATGTCAGTTAACATTTTGCCTGATGTGCTAATAATTCTGCCAGCTAATAATAATAATGATAATGATTTCAAATGTTGGTACGATGCCAACAATTTGAGGTGGTGGGGGCGGATAAATTGATTACATCAACTCCAGAGTTCAACTGGTACTTATTTTATCAACCCCAAAAGCAAAGTTGACATTGGTGGAATTTGAACTCAGAACATGATGATGAACAAAATGGAGGCAGGAACTTAGAATGTAAAGAGCTGAAACACACACCACAAGGCATTTTGTCCAATGTGCTTAATGATTATACTGTATAGCCAGGATTTTGACTATGTGTGGTCCTCAATTATTAAAATATTTCCACTTTTAGCCAGCTAATTTGCGATGGTATACTCATGTATGTGTATATTATAAATACATTTATAGCCTAATGCTGTAGGGATTATCTGAACCTGTTGAGACTTACTGGCTTACATATGTGTGAAGGTCATGCAAAGAAGTGCTCATACAAACTCACACAAACTTTCAATCATTTCTCTCAGCATGAGATCACTGCCTCCACAGAATTGAATGGGCAGTTATGTTTCAAGTAGTTAAGTCATTAGGCTGTTGGCATATTAACTCTACTCTTTACTCTTTTACTTGTTTCAGTCATTTGATTGCGGCCATGCTAGAGCACCGCCTTTAGTCGAGCAAATCGAACCCAGGACTTATTCTTTGTTAGCCTAGTACTTATTCTATCAGTCTCTTTTGCCGAACCGCTAAGTTACGGGGACTTAAACACACCAGCACCGGTTGTCAAGCAATGTTGGGGGAATAAACACAAACACACACATACATATATACGACAGGCTTCTTTCAGTTTCCGTCTACCAAATCCACTCACAAGGCTTTGGTCTGCCCGAGGCTATAGTAGAGGGACACTTGCCCAAGCTGCCACACAGTGGGATTGAACCCGGAACCATGTGGTTGGTAAGCAAGCTACTTACCACACAACCACTCCTGCACCTATATTAAGCTGAAGTTTTGTAATAAACTCAAGCCGATACTTTCAGAGTCACAACAATTCACTTAACCTACCTAGGTACTTATGACTAGTTATCAACCAGTTAAAACAATAGAGGAAAACTAGAAACTCTAGTTTCAGTAATGTGATCATAGTAGCCCATGTATTTGGAAGGGGAGTAAATAAACAGATGATGTTTATTACAATTATCAGTGACAAGGTAGCAGGAGAGTACTTTAAGTGGTACTACATCCTTATCGTCAACATCGTCATCATCAACACCATCATCATCTACATCATTATCATTGGTCAGCGTTATCATCACCTTTGTCTTCATTATCATCATCATCTCCTCTAGTGTCTTAGCTTTGGCATGGACTCTATACCTTGTTGCCCTTCTTAATGCCAATGTCTTTACAGAGTGTACTGGCTGCTTTTAAGTGTTCCTAACACCAGCAAGGTCTTCTCACAGTTTGCAAATTTGAAAGACTAAAGAGCCTAAAAATTCCTCACAAATGAAAGGAGAATAGGTGAGATGGAGACAGACTGACAGAGAAATCATTTTCGATGAGATGATGGGAAATGGTTGAGTATGATAAATGGAACAAACTTTTTGTAGTGGAGAGAGTTTACAGAGAAGACACTGTTAGGAGAGGGAGCAGGGAAGAGATGGAGACAGGGAAAGTGATTAGTGTCAAGGATTATTGAAAAAGAGAGTGACAGAGAGGTTTGTGTAGGGGATATTCAGTACTATCCTATAGGTGAAAGGTGTGGAAGGGAAAAAGGAGCACAATAAAGAGCAAGAGATAAGAGTTGCCCTGAAGTTATAAAAATTTACGTCTTTCCATAAATAACACTAAGTTATGCTATTGAACGAAAGGCATTCACACTGTTTGACTAAAACAAAAGATATTAAACTCAGTCTTGTGAATGATATGAAAATCATGGACACTGCACTATAAAATTCTCATTTGAAATGTACATGAAACCGTCTGATTTTGCTGACCAGTTCAGTCATATTGCCTTGGCAAAAATGAACATAAAACATCCAATTTTCACTGCAAACTTTGCAAGGATAACGAGTTATGAGAGAATTAAAACGAAAATGGTTTATTGGCTTAACGGTATTTATTCCTTTAAGAAAAATCTTTGGACATTCATGTGACTATCACCTGTAGAAGATCGATAAATCTTCCATACCACTCATAGCACTCATTTTTAAGTAGCTATCATATAAGTCCAGAATTTTCTAGTTTCACTGCATATCATAAAGTATTGCAAAGAATATTTGGACAGAGATATTTGTTCCAGTGTATTTAATGAATTCCCAGCTATTCACTCAAATACTCTAATTATATTCTTACATTAATCTCTACCAAAAATACATATTTTTCTTTTCCTGTTTTCTGTTTTTTTTTGGAATTAGGCTGGAATAGAAAAAGACATTATTTAAAAATTTTGGTCTTTTGTAAATTATGAACTTCTTAGATATGGTGCTATAAATGTGTGAGTGTGTGAGTTCGTGTGAATGCTTGTGTGTGCAAGTATATATTTGTGTGTGTATGTGTGTGAGTATGTGTGCATTTGCATCGATATATATATATATATACACACAGACATTGTGTGTATGTGTGTGTGCATGCTTGTATACTTTTGTGTGTATGTGTCCATTTGCATACTTACAAATCCATCAGTCATGAATGAACATGGGTGCACCTAACGTTCCCTCTGGGTTACAAGTCTCGGCGGAAAGTCGCCTCACTGGCAAACGCACAACCTAGGGCTGTTTTTATGGAAGACCAGCAGTCGCCCATACATACCAGCTTCCCACCGATTTTATCCAAAGGAAAGATAAAGATACAGCTTGGCACTAATGATGTTGCAACTCGTTTCTACAGCTGATTGAACTGGAGCAACGTGACATAAAGTGTCTAGCTCAAGAACACAACACACAGCCCAGTTGAGGAATTGAACTCACAACCTCAAGATCGTAAGCTCGATGCTCGAACCACTGAGCCATATATATATATATATA
>NC_068994.1:35557164-35560810 GCF_001194135.2 Octopus bimaculoides | reverse complement strand
ATATATATAGGTGCAGGCAGGGTTGTGTGGTTACAAATCTCATTTTGCATCCACATGGTTTTGGATTCAGTCCCACAGCATGGTACTTTTGGTTACTGTCTACTACTACATCCCAGCTTTGTGAGTGAATTTTGTAGACAGAAACTGTGTGGAAGCCAGTAGCTTGCTTACCAACCACATGGTTCTGGGTTCAGTCCCACTGCGTGGCATCTTGGGCAAGTGTCTTCTACTATAGCCTCGGGCCGACCAAAGCCTTGTGAGTGGATTTGGTAGACGGAAACTGAAAGAAGCTCGTCGTATATGTGTATATATATATATGTGTGTGTGTATATGTTTGTGTGTCTGTATTTGTCCCCCCACCATCACTTGACAACCGATGCTGGTGTGTTTACATCCCCATAACTTAGCAGTTCAGCAAAAGAGACCGATAGAATAAGTACTAGGCTTCCAAAGAATAAGTCCTGGGGTCGGTTTGCTAGACTAAGGGCAGTGCTCCAGCATGGCCACAGTCAAATGACTGAAACAAGTAAAAGAGATATACATGTGTGTGTGTGTCTGTGTATGTGTGTGTGTGTGTGTGTGCATATGTGAGTGTGTTCATGTATGTGTCTTTGTGTTTGTCTTTCTCACCACTTATCAACAAGAGTTAATTTATTCACAACCCCATAACTTAGCAGTTCAGCAAAAGCATCCAATAAAATGGGTAACAGATTATAAAGAAAACAGTACTGGAGGCAATTTGTTCAACTCAACCCTTTAAGGTGGTGCCCCGACATGGCTACAGTCCAATGACTCACACAAGTAAAAAACAGCCGATATCACACACACACACACACGTAAATGTCATAAATGTTATGACAGCAATCCACTTTCTGTTCAGTGTCTGATTGGCTGAAAGTTAATGGAAATTACTTTAAAATATTCTTAGGAAAGTAGAAAAAAATGACAAATGACCCTAAGGTAACATATGAAGACAACAAAAACAAAAGCAAAATTTGGTAAGTTCACTGCTTCAACTTAAAGGAATTCTTCAGCCATGCATGCACCTTCCATGTTAATCTTCAGTAGATGCCACTGCTCGGGCAGATTCGCTATAGAAAAAAACTTTCAAAGCTACAGAAAATAATGGTTTTGACATTAAAATTAATATAAAGAATTTAATTCTGTTGCTTTTCTTATTTATTTATGTATTTATTTATTTGTTTTTGGCAGAATTATTAGAACATTGGAAAAAATGCCAGACACTCTGAACTCTGAGTTCAAATCGATTACAATTTTATTCTGGTGGGCCCTCATAGTGATTCGATACCTAAAAACTGCTTTCAAAATTCCTTTTTTTTTTTTGTTTCACTTATTCATTTGTGTTGGTTTACAATAGTGCTCACTATGAGAACAAGTTTCAGTGGCTGTAAATATGTTAAACTATGTAAAACATTAGAGAAAGAAACCTAGATGTTTCTTGCAATAGATACATTTAAAGGGAAATTTTTTTTATGAACCTTTAAAATACTACTATTTTGCTTGTGTGGATCCCCCAAAATCTTATATGGACCACCAGAGGTCTCATGGACCCAGGCTGAGAACCACTGATCAAGCACAAAACCACATTTCTCAATTTTACATTTCTTAGTTGAGGAGTTTTGTCCTGTGAGTTATTGGTGGCCATGGCATGTAAAATGTATTTAGTACACTCTGTAGAGTGGTTGACATTAAGAAGGGCATCCAACCATAGAAGCCAGGCCAAAACAGATGTTGACACTTAGCACAGTCCTCTAACTCCCTAGCTTCTGTCAAACTATCCAACCCATGCCAGCATAGAAAACAGATATTAAATGGTGATGATGTTGATGAAGATTTGAAATATGAATATATACAGTATACAAAAGTACTATAGTACATATAATTACATACTATATATATATATATTCTTTTATTCTTTCACTTGTTTCAGTCATTTGACAATGGTCATGTTGGAGCACCACTTTTAGTTGAACAAATTGACCCAAGGACTTATTCTTTGTAAGCCTAGTACTTCTTCCGTCTCTCTCTTTTGTCAAACTGTTAAGTTACGGGGACGTAAACACACTAACATCAGTTGTCAAGCAATGGTGGAGGGACAAACACAGACACACAAACATACACACACACACACACACATATATATATATATATACCAGAAGCATTGTGTAAGTATGGTTGACAAGATTAAGATTCAGTTGAATTAGGTACTTAAGTTGAAGCACCAAATCAGTCCGGTATTATCCGCACAGCTTGAAGTAAGATGAATAAAATCAAAATAAGCAACAGGATAACCAGTAGTAATGCAGTACGACCATTTCAAGGGAAATTAATGTCACCCCTACCCTACCTCTTTTATAGACATTTGCTATTATGTAATTGACTCTTTCTAAAGTTTTGTTTCTTTTTCTTGTGGGTTGTGGGGAACCTGTGATAGGAGGAAATTTATGACCAACAGCCAGCTTATGAGCTGTCAACTCACTTTGCTCTTTATTCTAAATATACACAGTCTTTTAGTCTTAGATTTTGCTGATAAGAAGATAGATAAATTGGAAATGAATTACAACCCTATGACCCCCCACTGTGTTCCATACCACTCTAAAAATTGTAGTTTCTGTTCTTCTCGTAACAATTCTAGCTACAATAGTGACATGAAATTTTTCCTCTTACTCTGTTAAAATATTTAAGAAAAATTATATTAATATATTTTGTCTGTTGAAGATCCATATTTGTGCAGCTGAAGATTGTGCAGGATTTAGAGTGATGTAATAATTGCATTGTTCAATTAAAGGGAACCACCTGAAACAGTCGTACTGCATTACTACTTTATATCCTATTAATTATTTTGATTATATATATATATATACAATGGGCTTCTTTTCAGTTTCCATCTACAAAATCCACTTATAAGACTTTGGTCAGCCTGAGGCTATAGTAGAAGATACATACCCAAGGTTCACATAGTGGGACTGAACCCGACCATTTGGTTGGGAAACAAACTTCTTACCACACATCCACGCCTGTGCCTACAAGTGATATATAAATACATGCAGACATGGTTGATTGGTAAGAAGTTTCTCAACCACATGGTTTCAGGTTCAATCCCACTGCATGGCATCTTGGGAAAATGTCTTCTATTATAGCCCTAGACTAACCGAAGTCTTGTGAGGGGATTTGGATGTTTGTGTTTCTGTCTTGACATCACATGATAGTTATAAATGATTGTCACTGATATAAAAGCAGTAATACTCCAATATTCTGCAAGAACGAGTCTGACAAAGGGGAAATATTACCTTGCTTGGAAACAGGTAAGGGTTGGTGACAGGAAGGGCATCCAGCTGTAGAAAATGTGTGCCTCAATAAACTCCATCGGACCCATTGCAAGCATGGAAAAGTGAATGTTAAAACAATGATGGCAACAAACAACAATAATAGTATATATATATATAGTGCCCCTGGACTGGCTTGTGTGGGTGGCACATAAAAGACACCATTTCGAGCGTGGCCGTTTTCGTGCGGGTGACACGTAAAAGCACCCACTACACTCTCTGAGTGGTTGGCGTTAGGAAGGGCATCCAGCTGTAGAAACTCTGCCAAATCAGACTGGAGCCTGGTGTTGCCATCTGGT
>NC_068994.1:35554826-35556783 GCF_001194135.2 Octopus bimaculoides | reverse complement strand
TTTCACGAGCAGGCTGTTCCGTTGATCAGATCAACTGGAACTCTCAACGCCGTAAGCGACGGAGTGCCAACAACAACAACAACAATATATATATATATATATATATATGCACGCATTTAAAGAACAGCGTGGAAAATGGGCATTAAAGGATGGTGATGATGATGATGATGAAAGAGATAGATAGATAGATAGATAGACAGACAAACAGCTACAAATGGCATATAACTTCATACATTTTATATGTATTACTATGTACTGTATATAACTATGTATGGTACATATACACACAGTGACATCCTCAGTAAGATACAAAGTCTTCATTATAAAATCATTAATTAAAGAAAACGAACTTATTACCCTCCAACACTACACTATCAATTATAGATGCTGCACAAATCAAACAAAGCTTAATTAACAGACTGATACAATAAATAACTAAATAAATAGACAAGTAATAATGATAATAATAACAACAACAACAACAATAAAATGGATAATAATATTAAGAATAACAACAATAATAATAGTGTGGGTTGCTACAGCTGCCATATGACGATGATGATGATGATGATGATGAGGATGATGAGATGGATGAGGAGGAGGATGTTGTATCTATCAAATCAATCATGAAATAAATAAAAGAACCATTTGATACACCACAAAGTAAACACCCACACACACACACACACACTCACACACTTATTGACAGACATAGATAAATAGGCAAAGACAGAACACACACACATACATACACACTAAATAGAAAGATTCAGAGACAAACACACAGACACAGAGATATACACATGCTGATCATGTAGACGCATAGCGACAGACACACACACACATCATGACAGATAGACAGACACACACAGACACAGATACAGACACACACATTAAACATTTAGACAGATGCTCATGATAGACAGATAGACTGACTCATTCTCAAATACATACACACATCAGACTGATAGATAGATAAATACACATACACACAAATATACACATCCGTACACAAATGCGTACATATATAAGACAGATAGTCTGAGATAGACATACATACATACATACATACATACACACACACACACAAACACATGCCACAGAACTCGACACTGATTGACAGATGGATAGATAGATAAACATTAATGCAGACACACACAAGCATACACATACACACACATGCACATGCATGCACCCACCAGACACAAATAGACATGAATAGA
Source organism: Octopus bimaculoides (assembly GCF_001194135.2). Lineage (NCBI taxonomy): Eukaryota > Metazoa > Mollusca > Cephalopoda > Octopoda > Octopodidae > Octopus > Octopus bimaculoides. The sequence continues at coordinate 35,555,560 of NC_068994.1, read as the reverse complement.
CAGATGAACAGTAAAGAACACACACACAAACACACACACACAAGTATGCATACCAGAAAGACAGATGAAGATAGACTCAAATAAACAGAGGCACACACATACACTGTCAGACTTACATACACAAGATGTGAATGTACAAACACAACCACACATGAAAAGTCATACACACACATCTTTCTCTTGCATACACAGCTTCACACAAAGAAAACTATCTATATTGGCATAAACACACACATAGACAATTTGTTGTCAAGTCAAATGAACTGTTACTATAAGGTGACGCACTTCGAGGAAAGTTAGAGTACACTGGCAACAATAGAGTAACTCTGACAATAGAGAGTACATTAACATTGACAGAGTACACAAACACCAATGAACTATATTAATTCTGATAACACTGATCTAGCTGCAATTGTTTTTATTGTTGCTGTTGCTGCTTTATTACCTCTGCATTACCGATGGCAGAGGTATTGTTTTCAGTTGTATTTGTTTGTTTGTTTGTCTGTGGAAAAATATATCTCAAGAACCGCTGGATGGATTTGGATGAAACTTTCAGAGATGTTTGGCCTCATGACTAGCACAAACTGATTATATTTGGGGATTGATCTGGTACCGGACAAGGATTCTGAATTATTTTATGGGTTTATTTTACTTAATTTTTGAGAGCAGTCAGGTTCATTTTTAGTATTCTCATTTGTGAGAGCAGTTGAGTTTATTTCAGATATTCTCATTTT
>NC_068994.1:35552684-35554816 GCF_001194135.2 Octopus bimaculoides | reverse complement strand
TTTGTGAGAGCAGTTGAGTTTATTTCAGATATTCTCATTTTAAAAATCATCTCTGGCTAATCATTGAGAGGACGTTAGTGTTGCCTTGGTGGAGGTTTGTGCTCTCTGAGTGCTCTTGTTATTATTGCAGCTATTGTGCTGTAGTTGGGATAATTGCAATAAGAAAATTTTCATCCTCTTTGCCTGAAGTAAGGAAGGCCTCTGGTGATCAGTGCTGCCACAGACCTAACACTTTGGCCTCTGACCTTTGTCCACAGTTCTTAATGGGTCTTCACTCTTCAAGGATCTTTTGCATGTTTTTCAGGGATAAACTGCATCTGCACCTCTTCTTTTGCTAGTTTCTGTGAACTGGAGTTCAATCTCAACTGGGAAACTTCAGCATGTTTCTCCAAAATCATGCTGAAATATTTTATAATTATATCACATTGTACGTTGCTAAACATCCTAATTCACCACCCCATATACGATGGTACTAATAGATACTTTTCAGAGTAGCATGTGGGTAGCTGTTGTTGTTGTTGCTGTTGTGGTGGTGGTGGTGGTGGTGACGGTGGTCCCATTAATAATTATTTTGTTTTTTGTTGCTGTAGTTGCAGCTAATGTTATCTCCTGTATATGTAGTGATGTTACATTGGCAGCTAAGCTGTTCTTGATCCCAGAAAGAAGCAGTCAAACTCGACTTTGTTGTTCCCTTCCCCTGCTTTGAATTGGCTCTCTACTCCTCTCTCTTTCCCATCTTTCTTTCATCTAAAAATTAAAATATTTCTTTATTGGAATCTATGGTACTATTCTATCAACCCTGAAAGGATGAAAGGCAAAGTTGACTTTGACAGGATTTGAACTCAGAACATTAACATCCAGAAAACATGCTGATAAGCATTTTGTCCAGCATAGTAATGATTCTGCCAGGTCACCACCTTTAAGGGTTTCGAATTTTGATGTAAGGCCAGGAATCATTGGGAAGGGATAAGTTGATTACATCAAGCCCCGTACTTGACTGGTACTTTATTTTATCAACCTCAAAAGGATGGAAGGCAATGATGGCCTGAGCAAGGTTTAAACCTAGGATGAAAAAGTGTCATATGAAATGCTGATAGGCATTTTATCTGATACATTAATGATGCTACCAGCTTGCCACTTGATCTTAGAAAAATACTGAGAAGTGATGTGTAATTCAGAATTCCTATAACTATACACACACACACACACACACACACACACTTCAGACTGGGATTCCCCTATGTGTACAACCAGATGAAGGACCAATTGCAATAAACTGCAGAGACAGACTACTCTCTTCTTCAATGGGGAGTGTTTTAAGCTGTCTTTTGCATACCTTGAAAACCAAGTTTAACTCCAACCTTATGAATCCTAAGGCTCATGACAGAAAAGATACATAGCAGGTGTGCTCCTTCATTTCAGGTGTGTCTGATCAAAAACAGAAAGATTTATATTAAAATCTCCAGTTTCCATGCAGGAAACACCACTAATATGCATACGCCAAGCACACACACTTATATGTGTAAATGATGGAGAAAGAGAAAAGATGAGAATAAAAGACTTGATGAGAGAGAGAGAGAGAGAGAGAGAGAGAGAGGGAGGGAGACGACAGAAAGGGAGAAAGAGAGATAAAGAAAGATCATATCCTTTTTAAAATGTTGATATATGATATAGTTATAGAAAGACATAATAAACTTTCGTGTGGCTTTCGTCTATAGAAGGAATATTCCGTACACCATCTCACTCATGCACACATAAGCACACACACACTCCTACTTTACAAGGAAACCTAATCCAAGCGACAAGAGTTGTTGCCCTTTATTCTCAATTATCTGTGAGCATGCTGCTAGGAGCGTGTGCTTCGGTATATGTGTGTGCATATGTATGTTTAAATATATAACAGTCTTAATCTGACCAACTCTATTATACATACACACCTAAACATGTATGTATGTATGTGGCCACAGCTCATGAGCTGAAACTAGATAAAATGAAAATGAAAAAATGAAAATACTATATATATATATATATGTATGTATGTATGTATATTATATATATGCACCTCTCATTTTGCACGTATACATATATACATATTTTTGTATTTGCTGTATTTAATATGTTTGATGTATCTA
>NC_068994.1:35550288-35552499 GCF_001194135.2 Octopus bimaculoides | reverse complement strand
TATATATATATATATATATATATATATATATATGTATATATGTATATATATATATATATATATATATACACACACACACTCACACATGCAGCATCACACACATTGTACGTAAGTGGCAAACTGACAGAGTCATTATAACATATGATGGAATGCCTTGTGGCATTTGTTCAGGCTTTCTGTAATCTGAGTTCAAATCTCAGCAAGGTCAATTTTGCTTTTCATCCTTTTAGAGTCAATAATAAAGTATCAGTTGAGTACTGGTTCTTCTCTATATCTCTCTTAATCACTCACACACACCAAACACCTCTTTTGTCTCTCTCTCTCTCTCTCTCACCTTCCCTATCTGTCTATTAATCAATCCCTTTTTTTTCCATCTCTGGAAGAAATCAACTATGCTTCAACATGACAAAGGTTGAGCTCCACCAGTTTAAATGTCAAAGACACTCCATATATTCCAATGCCTCCCTCCCATCCATTATGCCATCAGGAGTTTAGAGCCCAAGACAAGACAAGGCACACATTTTCATCATCACAGGTATCGCTGTCTTAAGGAGCTTGCATCCCAACCCCGGAGTCTTGGTTTCAGTTCCAGTGTCTTCTACTTCAGCCTTGGACCAACAACAGCCTTGTGAGTGGAAATAGTGGACAGGAACTGAAAGAAGCCCATCGTGTGTATACATACATACACAATGGGCTTCTCCCAGTTTCTATGTAGTATATATATGTTACATAATACTGTTTATATATATATATATTATTATGTTATGAGAGGTTACCCAAAAGATACTGGAATTTTACAATGTTATTTTATTCACTTAGTTTTACATGTTTACTCTTTTATTGCATTCAAAGTATTCTCCATTTGAAGCAATGCATCGGTCCAGATGCATTTTCCACTGTTCAAAGCATTGCTGGGACTCTTGCAAAGTGATACCTTTTAACGTATCTGTTGTCTTTTTCTTCACCTCTTCCACATCTGCAAATTGTATAGCACCAGCTTTCATCACCAGTAATGACCTACAAAATAAGGCCCTGATCAACTTCCAACTATTCTTTCAGTTCACAACATGCATTCAGTTGTGACTGTTTTTGATCTTCTGTGAGCAAGTGAGGCACAAATTTTGTTACAACTCCTTTTATTCACAATTCCTTGCTCAAAATTCGCAGTCAGGAACTCCAGGACACACCAGTCATATCAACAAGTTTGTCAATTGTTCAGTGACGGTCTCCCAAGATCAGTTCATGAATGTTTTAATTGACTGATGTACTGTTGTCTGGTATTTACTTCTCAAAGGCAGCGAGCTGACAGAAACGTTAGCACACTGGGGAAAATGCTTAGTGGTATTTCATCTATCTTTACGTTCTGAGTCCAAATTCTGTTGAGGTCGACTTTGTCTTTCATCCTTTCAGGGTTGATAAATTAATCACCAGTTGCATCACACTGGATCGATCTAATTGACAGCCCCCCCCCCCAAAAAAAATTTCGGGTCTTGTGCCTAGAGTAGATAAGAATTTATTTCTCATAGGAAGATAGAAGGTAAAAATTGATCAAGTATAAAGAGACTCAATCAGATGTTACAAGGTATTTTTGTTTGACATATTGATTCTCCTATACCTCTTAATATGCATAGACATACATTCACATACACTCTTACGTATGTAAACATGCTCATGTGATATATAACCAGATGCTCTTCCTGTCACCAACCCTCACCTGTCATATTTCCTTATGACCAGACATGTTTTCCATGACAGACTGGAAATGAACAACCTCATATATATATATGGTGATGCTCATTTACAACCATTATGCAATGTCTAGACAAGGATACACATACACACAAACACACACATTTTATGGGCATCATATATGTATATGTGTATATGTAACTCTTCGAAACACTTAGTTTTAGAATGGTGGCAGCTGATGAAGGAAATGTTCTCTATGTGGCCTGTGTGTTTTCTGTACTCCGTTTATCATTTTGTCTACATTTTTTTTGCAACGTCCTGTACCCAGATATGCATCTATATATACATGTAGATGTAGGTATGTACATACATCATCATCATCATCATCATCGTTTAACGTCCGCTTTCCATGCTAGCATGGGTTGGACGATTTGACTGAGGACTGGTGAAACCGGATGGCAACACCAGGCTCCAGTCTAATTTGGCAGAGTTTCTACAGCTGGATGCCCTTCCTAACGCCAA
>NC_068994.1:35536728-35546491 GCF_001194135.2 Octopus bimaculoides | reverse complement strand
GTTCCCTGCCCAGAAAATCTTGTACCTGTGTTCTTTGCCTGTGAGGAACCTCGCAGAACCTCCTCTCCATCTTACTTCCTGGATGTAGCACATATCTACGCGTCTCCGTTCAAGCATCTCAACAATTTCACCAGATCTACCTTTCAGCGTGCCGACGTTGAGAGTGCCAATCCTAACAGTATGGGTGTTGGGGGTGTGGGCCTGTAGCCTGGGAAGGGGAAAAGCAGTGTCGTGTACCTGAAAAGAAAACTTGCAATTGGAAGAATGCATATACTCATATATCATTTGTATATATATATATATATATACATACATATAGATACTCATATACACACACACACACACTAACACATACATTTATGTATTAGATATATACATCAGCAATGACTTTCTCACTGTTAATGCTTTCCCTGTATATTCCAAAAATTTAATTCTTTTCTTCCCAAATAAATTGCCCTTCATATTTGAATATTTGAGGGTCCGATGAAGCTGTGGGATATTATCCAGGCACTCAGCTAAGGGTCCACAGCATAAACTTTGTTTTCCCTGTGTCATCTCTTTTTCTTATATTACATACATACATACATACATACATATAAAACAACTGGCTTCCAGATAGTTTTCATCTACCAAATTAATTCACAAGGCCTTGGTCAGCTCATGGTTAAAGTAAAAGACATTTGCCCAAGGTAGCATGGTGTGCCACACTGTAGGAAAGCAAGCTTCTTAACCACATAGCTACACTGGTGCCAGTCTTTTATTTTTTACTTATTCCAGTTATTAGACTGCGACCATGCTGGAGTACTGCCTTGAAGAATTTTAGTCAAACGAAGTGACTCTTTTACCTAATTGCAAAGTTATGGGAGCATAAACATACCAACACCAGTGGTGAAGTGATGGTGGGGGACAAACACACACACCAAGTCACATACATACACATATACAGCAGACTTCCTTCAGTTTCCATCTACAAAAACCACTCACAAGGCTTTGGTCAGCTTGGCACTATAGAAGAAGACATTTGCCTAAGGTGCCTTACAGTGAGGCTGAACCTGGAGCCACGTGGCTGGGAACCAAACTTCTGACTACACAACTACATATGCAGCTATAACATAAAACTGTAAAATACCTTGTTATTTACGCATCATTTTCAGAGTTTTTATGTTACATTTTTGACATTGTGTACTTAATTATGTATACATGAGTGATAAGTTACTTTGCTAACGACATATCATTAAAAAATAATTGGTCAAACTTTCCTCATTGTTAGTTTCTGTTATTTCCATTCCTAAAGATATGCCATCTTCTGATTTGTTGTTTTGCATCGTGTAATTTATTTAGATCTTGTAACAAATGTATTAACAAGAAAGATGTTTTGTTACAAATTATAGGGGGAAAAAAAAAAAAGGAAGTAAACTTCTAGTGATTTTTTAGGTATGTTTGTGTGTGTGTGTGTGCATGTGTGTGTGTGTGTGTGCATGCATGTGGGTATGGTGGTAGAGGTATGTATTCTTTTTTTTTATTTATAATTTTGCTTGTGTGTGCATAGAATTCTTTCAGGAGACAAAACTTATTTATTTGACCTTACTCAAGCTCATTTGTTCATTTACATGATATGTATATATTTACATGGAATATATATATATATATATATATATATGCATGTATGTATGTGTCTATGTATGTGTATGTGTGGGTGTGTATCTATGTGTATGTATATACATACATACATGTGTGTATGCATGCAGGCATCTTTTTAAAAGTGAAGAAAAGATGTGAAAAGAAAGCTTTTTCTTGAAATTTACAATGTTAATAAAACCCACACCAACATGAGCACCAATACATGTGAGGGTGTGCATATGTGTGTTCATGTGTGCATGCATATGTGTATGTCAATATATATATATATATATATATATATATATATATATATATATATATATATATATATATATATATATGCACTAAAAGAAAAGAAAGAAAGTAGAAAGAAGTAGAAAGTGGTAAAAAAAAATCCAACTAAAGATAGTAGGAAGAAACAAGTAAAAACAATCGTGTAAACAAATTCTCCTTTATCAAATACACATTAGAAACCATTAAATATATCTTCATAGCATTAAGAAAAAAGAAATAGATAAAAAAATGTACAAAAATATCTTTTCAACATCAGTCTTCGAGATTAGCTGGCAATACATAGGCCAAGATTCCAATCGAAATTGTCTGTCATGTGAATGAAACTGAATGTACTGGTTGGATTTCTTGATAAAAAAACATTAATTCACTGGCATAAACAGGCAGTTATATGCAGTGGCATAGTCCCCGGTGTATCTACTGATGCATACTAAAATTGTAGCAAGTCCGATTTACAACTTCCTAGTATAATGGGAAACATCTTGGGAGTTCTTCTTATTGATATTTTGAAGAATGTGCTTCTGACCAACATTGATACATTGATTTAAAGCATGGTTTGTCTGGCATCAAACTCGACTGCAAGCTATAAAGAATAGAAGCACAAACTAGGAATAGAAATTTACCAGAATATTTAACACATTGAACTCACATAGATGTAGTTCTGGCCATAACTTTAAGTAAATAAATGGTAATCTATTTATTTATTTTATTCACATCTGAGATATACAAAACCAAATAGAAAATATTCTGAAGATGTAAGGAAAGAAAATACCTAATATAACAAGTACTTAAAGATAATACATTGGGGAGTGTTGTTGCTTTGTCTTCTTAAATTCTTGCACTATTTGTTCCAGTTGACTGTGCTCTGAGTTCAAATCCCATCAGTGATAGCAAAAATAAAGTACCAGTTAAGTACTGGTGTTCAATTTAATCAGTCGATACTGAGGTTTCCCAGGCATTTCTAAGCAAGAAAGCTAAAGCTGAAAATTATGTATATTGTTTATATTGGTTGAACTGGTGTCTTCCTCTTGATTGTTGCTTTCACTACGATTCAGCTGTTGTATGTTCCAGCCTTCTTCCAGTGTCTTGTGCTGAACTCTGCAATTATATTAGAATTTTGAACCTAACCCCTTATTTGATCCAGAGGGGTACACTGTTCTCATTCCACTCTCTGTATTTCATGAATTTTTTTGCTTTAGTTGATTTTTGGTGAATTGCCTTAGTACCTTGACTGGGATTAAACTCAGAACCTCCGGGTGACTGCACTGCATTAACCAATGTCTTTATTACTATGCTAGTATAAACAGTATTCATAATATAAATTCCTTATCACAGAAGTCCAGAATTATATGGCTGAGAATTCTGAATGAATCTTTTCAATGCTGTTTGTGTATTAAGGGTATGAAACTTGGTAAAGTGAATGACAAGAGGACTTCTATCTACTTTCAAACTCAGAATGGGTTAAACAGGTCACTTCTCTCTTGCTTGGAGGTGACCATTTCATAGCAGCAACAAATGCACAGTGCCAAGCGGGCAAATTTGGTGAGCAAAACTAATGATGGGGATAGGGGTATGAACCACGATGGCACAGATTTCTTGTGAGAATCAATGGACCCAGATATATTTAGCATTGAAAGCTATTGTGTTCAACATAAGTCAGCAGGAGAAACATCCTATGGAACACATGGGTTTGATCAAATGATTAGGTGAGACTTAAAGTGCTGTTGCTCCAGTTTTTCTATTCCACTGTGGAACTGAGAACTTTACTTCACAATCCATAATTACTTTATTAAGTACCAGTATACTACTGGAATTTCCAAAATTTCTTCTAGCAAGAAATGAGGCTGAAAATCCAAAAACAAATCTTCACAGCTCTGGTTGTAATTTAAAGGTAGATGCAGGGAAATATTAAACCCATAGAGGTCTTAAGTACTTAAAAGATTTTGGTGGCTCCATATATATGTAATTCAAAATATAAGCAATAATAAACCATGAGGCATAACTAACACTAAGGTAGAAAATAATGTTTATTTTTGAATACTTCCACTTTATTTATATTTGAAAAGTTTTCCACTTTTTTTAAATTGCAAAGACTTTGATCAGATCCTCACTGTAGCACCATGAACATTTAAAATTATATTTCCAATCATGTAAACAACTTCAATTATGATTTTAACAAGTTTAAAATGATTTTTTGCATACATTAAACCATTTACCATTTCTATGGTGCACCCCTTCCCTTGATACCCCCAAAGCATGTGCTTATTGTGCTTACTGATTAAAGTGCTAGGTAGATGAAAGCGTCAAATTCTAATGGATATTGTATTCTTATGAGGGGCAGCAACATCAAGTATTAATTGATTTTTAAAGACATAATGATTGAAGAATGCCACATACCTGTAATCTTCTAATTAACAGGATATGTCACATATCTGTCACTGTATCTGAAATAAATTGATGAAAGAAGAAAAGAAAGATTATTTACCTGAGATATTGACAATTTATTTGAAGTAATAATCTGTCCTTGACAGCATCTAAATTATTCTGTTAATTAAAGACACACTAAGCAATGTTGAATGAAATATAGCTGTGTACAGTCGTATTTTACATGTTTGTATACATTTGGACTTGGAGAGATAAATTGTTTCACAGGTGATCTTGAGAGTATAAATTCTCCTTTTAGACTATATGAGTATAAGCACATTACCAGGCTATGAACAATCACCGGGTGTCCCTCTGCCCATCTCTAAAAAGGGATTTAGCTCAAACCTCTTGGGAGTTTGAACTAATTACCACAAGTTAATGAAACATTCATCAATTTCATAGTGTTCCAGCTGCTTACAGTAGTGATCATTAACACACATGGTGCTTATTTCATTCAGTATGGTGTATGTTGCACTAAAGTACTAAGAGTTAAATGTCTTCTCAATAAGTACATCAACGAACTGCGCCTGGGTACAAATTGTTGAAACATCATTTGGTAGTCTGGTACGTCATCAGCCTGCTGAGCTGAAATTCTGTAAACCTTTAAATATTTATTTATGTATCTATTTATTCATTTGTTTGTTTGTTTGTTTTTACTTGTTTCAGACATTTGACTGCAGCCATACCTTAAGGAGTTTACTCCAACAAATTGACCCTAGCACTTATGTTTGCTTGTTTTTTTAAAAATCTGGTACTTATTCTATCGGGTTTTTTAAATTTTTTTTTATGCTGAACCACTAAGTTATAGGACATAAACAAACCAATACTGGATTTCAAGTGGAGCAGGGAGGAACAAACACAAAGATAAATATGCACATACACACACACAGCCAGCTTCCACACAGCTCCATCTACCAAATCCACTCACAAAGCTTTGGTTGGTCCATGGCTATAGCAGAGGACACTTGCCCACAGTGCTGCACTGTGGGACTGAACCTAAAACCATGTGGTTGCAAAGTGAGCTTCTTAGTCACATGTTTTTGTTGTTTTCTTTTTGTTTTCTGTTTTTGTCACCAACAAAAACGGTGTCTTTATGGAACATAAAAAAGCTGGTTAACCTGGCAGAACTCGTCTTTCTCTCGACTGTTCAATACAGTTGAAAACAGCAAGAACACAAGAAGTTTATGGGGTAAAATGCTTCAACCTAAAAACGAACACATGTTACAGACTCTGCTCACCAGAAGATTACTTCCAACCTTTCTGTGGACCTCACATGACATTATTTCAAGTAAAATGTCTAAAAATATTATTCCTTTTACTTTTCCTTATCCTTTTTTTTTTTTTTTCCTAATCAGACTAGAATGGTTATGCAATGACAGCTTTCATGTTTGAAGATATAGTATTACATAGCATGCAATGATGAGTCAAACAGATGCTATTTCGAGAGATTGGTTAGTCGCTGGGGTTATTGGAAATAATAAACAGCAACCTTTTGATCAATGGAGTAGCTTTTACTGATGTAACAGTCACAACCAGTCGATAATTTCATCTCACCTCTGGCTGAACTTGGAACAAAAACAAATCAATGTGAATTGCTTTTGTACGTGTCATTATTAACAGGATTTATTTTACAATTTTCTGTGGAAAATTCTTATTTTTGTTGTTTTGCCATTGAGGGAGAAGTGAGCAGTTCAGTTGCTGAATCTGTCTTTCAGGTCTTTTATAAATGTATATGTCATTTTTTTTTTTATAGGTGTGTATGTTATTCTTATTAAAGTTAGATAGATAAACTTTTTAGAAGTTCCACTTTCTTTCTATTGCGTTTAGTTTCTGTATTTGTATTATTGTTTTATCTCTTACGTGTTCCAGTCATTAGATTGTGGCCATGCTGGGGCACAGCCTCAAAAAACTTTTAGTTGAATGAATCGACCTCAGTACTTATTTTTTTAAACCTGGCATTTTATTCTATCAGTCTTTTTTGCTGAACAGCTATGTTACAGGGATGTAAACATACCAGCACTGGTTGTCAAGTGGTGGTGGGGGACAAACACAGACACAAAGACACACACACAGTAGTTAGGGTGTTGCATTCACATTCTAGTGATTGTGATTTCAATTGGTAGACTGGGCGGTGCATTGTTCCTCTTGAGCAAAACACTTTATCTCACATTGTTCTGCTATCATTTCAATACCTGATGCATGGTACACCTGTGCACCTGTTCAGACAACATTGATTTGATGGAGAGAGTGAACTAATGTGCAGCACAAACATTTGATCACTATAAACAAATCATTTGTGTAGCTTGTTCAGCAAAAACTGAACACTCGTATGTCATCTTCGATGGCAGAGTCCATCATACATATATAAATATTTGTATAAATTTAAATAATAAGGGTGAAAAATTGAATATTAATTTGATTAATATCAATTTAAAACCAATGGCCTAGCATATTGAAAAATCTGAAGATTCAGAAAAATTATATTACATACATATAAGAGGGATGACCACTAAGTAGACGTCCATTATACTAGCATAATGGACGTCCACTTAGAATAAGGTCTTCTACTATATAGCCACAGACAAACCAAAGCCATGTGAGTGGATTTGATAGATGGAAACTGAAAGAAGCACACCATGTATATATATGTGTGTGTGTTTTTGTTTGTCTCCCACCACCGCTTGACAACCAGAGTTGGTGTGTTTATGTCCCCATAACTTAGCAGTTTGGCAAAAGAGGCTAATAGAATAAGTACTAGGCTTACAAAGAATAAGTCCTGAGGTCAATTTGTTCGACTAAAGGTGGTGCTCCAGCATGGAAACAGTCAAATGAGTAAAACAAGTAAAAGAATAGAAGAATAAAAGAATATATGCAGAGAGAAAATGTCTGTATACTTTTATGTTTCTCTTCTTTTTTATTTCACTGGTTTCAGTCATTAGACTGTGGTCATGCTGGAGTTCTACCTAGAAGGGCTTAGTCCAACAAATCAGCCCCAGTACTTATTTTAAGTCTGGTACCTTGACCCATCAGTCCCTTTGACTGAACTGCTAAGTTATGGGGATGTAAACAAATCAACACAAGTTCTCATGCAGTGGTCAGAGACAAACATAAACATGATCACACTCACACACCCACACATACACACGCACGCACGCATGCACACACTTACACATACACACACTCACACAAACACATACTCACACATGCATGCACATACAGGACATACACACATGCACGCATGCACACACACACACACACACAGACTTTTACCAAGGTATTGGTCAGCCTGGAGCTCTTGTAGAAGTCACTTGCTCTAGGGGCTCTGCAGTAGGACTGAACCTAAAACTATATGGTTGCAAAGTGAGCTTCTTAACCACAGCCATGCTTGTGCCTATATATGATATATATGAAAAATGTGTCTGTGTTTTCTTTTACATATATCAACAATATCACTTTTTAAACCTTGCAACTAAAATTTCCAAAAGAAACTGTTTTAAGAAGGTGTACATTACTCATGGAATCTCCTGTTATAGCAATTTTCTTTTAATATCAATTTTACCAAAACAAATACCCCTCTAAGAAAAGTCTTATCATGATAAAGACAAAAACAAAAAAAAAATATTACTACTAATAAAGAGAAACAATTTATGTACCAGTTTATTTTAAGCACCAAGACAATTTATTCCAATCTTCTTACCGGTTCCTCTAACATGTAACATTTGCATGCTCGGCAGATCTATTTTCAGCTGTGCCAAGAGTATTCACCTGGCCAATGTTTATTGGTTTCCATTTCTGATGATAGCCGTTCTTTCATTTAATTGCCAATTCACCTGAGGAAATTACTTTCCAAAACCATCTCACCTCTAGAATATGCTACAATTAAATTTGCTCTAATTGCAAGTTCTTCCTCATTTTCCTTAAGCAAAGGCCACAGTGTGAATTTGGAATGTTATTGGTTTTAAAATTCAGTGGCCAAACAGGCAAACCAAACTTTAAGAAAACATGTAAATACAGTGATGACTGTGTAGCAAGAAGTTTGCTTACCAGCAGCACGGTTTTGGTTTAAGTCTCATTCGGTTATGTGTCTTCCACAACAGCCCTGGGCCAACCAAAAGCTTTTGGGGTGGATTTGGTAGATAGAAACTGAAAGAAACCTATTGTACATAAGTGTATATGTGTATGTGTGTATATGTGTGGATATGTGTATTTTTGTGTGTGCATGTGTATATGTGTGCACATATGTGTGTGTGTGTGTGTGCATGTATGTGCATGTGTGAGTGTGAATGTGTATATGTTCACGCATGTGTGTGACTGTGTCTGTGTGTGTGCATGTGTATTTGTGTGCACACATGCCTGTGTGCGTATGCATGTATGTGTACGTGTGAGTGTGAATGTGTATATTTTCACGCATGTGTGTGACTGTGTCTGTGTGTGTGTGTGTGTGTGTCTGTGTGTGTGTGTGTGTGTGTGTTACTGTCTTCTTGACTTTATATCACATAATAATCATAAGTGTGTGTGTGTGTGTAATATGTTAAAAAAAAATATTTGTTTGACATTTGTGTTTAGTTCATGCAAATAAATATTTGAGCACTAGCAAAGACCCTTACTGTATATATTACTCCCTCATATTCCTGTCCACACTATCAGTGCAACAAATACACTCAAATGCTTGACCTTTTGTGATCAGATTCATGTACTAATGTATGTATCAATCAGTCTTATTGACCTTTCCCTGAAAACTGATTGCTATTTCTGAAAACACCTGACTGTTTGGCATTGAACCCCTTACCAGCACACACCAACGTCTGGTTCACAGACGTTTTGGCTCCTTGTTCTTACATTTTCTGACAACTGTACAGTGACCACTGCTAGCTGTTTGCATACCATCCCCAAACAAACCCATTCCTTTCTGCATGTCTCCCTATCTAGTTACCTATATTGTGTCTATCCATTCCATAGTCCCTACATTAACTATTATCTTCAGTTCTCTCCCAATCCTAGAATGTTTATCCTTGAAAAATTCCCTCCATTCATATATTTTTTTTTACCTGTAGCCATGGACTTTAGTACTAGAATAAGAAAAATGTGAACTGCTTTCATTTCACAAGTCTCCAAAGGGCTTTATGAAGATCATAGACACAGCCTTTTACTTCAAAGCATGGAATAAATAACTCTTGCCAGTTATTAGCTGTCGGGACACCACATCCTTCAAAACTTCCATGCTTTCCAAAATTCACCAACACTTTAAATGCCTGCCTAAGCATCCTTTCTTTTACATGGCTCTTTTGTTGTTCAATTTTCCTACCTTGTTAAGTTTTTTATTCTTTACTATTCTTTGCTTAAATTACAGCCACTCTCCCAACCATCTTTTACACTTTTCCCATGTATGTGTGTGTGTGTGTGTGTGTGTGTGTGTGTGTGTGTGTGT
>NC_068994.1:35527044-35535806 GCF_001194135.2 Octopus bimaculoides | reverse complement strand
GGGGTCAATAAAATAAGTACCAGTTGAACACTGGGTTCAATGTAACCAACTAGTTCCCTCCTGCAAAATTTTCAGGCCTTGTGCTGATAGTAGAAAGGATTATTATTATTATTATTATTATTATTATTATGGCGAGCTGGCAGAATCGTTGGTACACCAGGTGCAATACTTAGTGGCATTTCCTATGTCCTTACATTCTGAGTACAAATTCTGCTGAGGTTGACTTTGCCTTTCATCCTTTCGGGGTCAATGAAATACTGGAAGTGATGTAATCAACTAGTCCGCTCCCCACAAATGTCAAGCCTTGTACTTATAGTAGAAAGGATTATTATTATTATTATTTTATGTTTGACTTTTGCTTTGTATTTGTACAAGTTGCCTCGAAGTCTCACCCAGAGACCTCAAGAGATAACAAGTTACAAGTTAATGTTGGTGTTATGCCTAGGGTGACATATATTTGGTTTTTATAAAGTATCGTTCTAGAGAATGTTTAAGAAAATATAAGAAAATTATGAGTCTGTTTTAAAATTTGAGATTACATAGACAGTATTTTACTTAGGATATGGGCAGTTCCCACGAACACTATCTTTTGAATATCTGCCATTTTGGGGTTTCCTGGTATCTGAGCTAGGCAGCAATCAGCCCCTTTTGCTATCATTCCTAGGGCACCTATGATAACAGGTATTGTTTTAGTCTTCAGGTTCCACATTTTGCCAATTTCTATTTCAAAATCTTTATACTTGCTCAGATTTTGGTAGATCTTGATCTTGACAGATACATTTATATCAATTGGGACAGTCATATCAATGAGGAGGCATGATTTTTGTCCGAAGTCTTTCTATATAATGTCTGGCCTATTTGCATCTATCTTACTGTCTGTTTCAACGGTGAAGTTCCAGAGGAGTGAGATGTGATCATTTTCAAGCACTGGAGGTGGTTTGTATTCCCACCAGTTTTTATCATGGGGCAAGTCCAGGTTGTTGCAAATTACCCAGTGAATATATAGTGCAGCTCTATCATGCCAGTTGAGATGCTCTGTAGGTGCAAGAAGACTGCATATGGAGACAACATAATCAATTGTTTCACTTTGTTGTTGACATACACGACATGTTGGGCAGCTGCCGTTCTTTAATATGTTGGCCTAGTAGTTTCTTGTAGGTAGGCATTGATCTTGGGCTGCTATGTTAAACCCTTCTGTTTCTGATTTTAAGCCAGAAGCCATTAACCATTGATGGTTGCAAAACATTGTTGTAAAGTTTTGTTAGCAGTTCATGGCTCTCTGGGAAGGCATTCAACTAGAAGTTAGGAATTTTATCCTTTCCTGGAGACTTTCATTTGCTTGACTTCGTGAGAGCAGATCTTACATCTACCTTGACACTACTTTTGCTCTTCTAAGGAGTCTAAGTCTGTAGATATTCTATCAATCCAAGGGACCTTTTCATTGTGTGTTTTTTCTTCTGCCAAAATTTAATTCCAAAATTCCTGCACTTCTTCTTTCGATGGGACAGACTTTACTGTATGTAACTGGTATTTTCCTTATCTTCCTGCAAAAATTTTTGGGGTTGTTTTTGAAGAATCAAAAGCGCTTTTCATACCTTACTATGCACATACCTTACTTTAGCACACCCCTTTTACGTGATGGTTTCTATGGTGGTATCAATATTAAATATGGTTTTCATATAATATTTTTTCTTCAATTTTCGAGTTTTTGTAGGTTTGATAGTCTTATTATTATTATTATTGTTGTTGTTTTATTATTATATCAAATCCTTAAAAAAAACTTAGAAAATTCATAAAAGACAACCTGTTCAGAATACTACAGAACCTCAACAGAAAGTTCGAACTCTCGGTCTTATGTCAGTGTTCAAACAAAAAGAACTTTTATCACCGATTGTTTTAAGTCAGTGAAGAGTTTTCTCCCCTACATCGATTACCGTCCATCGGTGGAAGATTTTTCATGCACACACGCATGTAAGGAATACAACTGATTATCTTCCTTTTTCTCTTTGTCTCTCTGTTTTTCTATCCGTCTTTTTTCCTTTCTCTCTCTCTTTTCTGTATATTCACACACACATTTTATCCTATAACCACGAGCGAACAAAAACGCACTAATATCTACAACTCTGATATTCTATTACGGAAAATATGATAGATGCAGCTTTCCTTACGACACACGTCTAACACACACTCGCGCTAACGCAGGCACACACAAGCACAAACCTTCACTCAAACACACAAGCACGCGCGCGCACACATACACACACACAAAAGCACATACATTCACATGCAAGCTCATACACACATAAACAGAAGCACATACAAACACAAACATAGGCGCAGGCACACACACACACATACGAGTATGCCGATGTACAAATTCAAACCCACGTACACACAAAGTTACAGAAAACTTGTAGTTATGATTGTGTGAGTAAGATGTCAAAAGGCTGCGATCAGGTTTCGATCCCTAACTCGAATGACTGTCACATTTTCTTGTTTTTCCTTATCTGGAAAACTAATATCTGTGTGTGAATGTATGTGCTTGTCTGTGTCTATATGTGTTTGTGGAAGTGTGTGTGTGTGCTTGCGTGAGAATGTTGTATGTGTTTCTGTGTGTGTGTGTGTGTGTACGTGAGTGTGAGTTTGAGTGACTGTACCTTATGTAAAGGTAGTGAGCTGGCAGGATCATTAAGCACACTGGACGAAATGTTTAGCAGTATTTCGCCTTTCGCTCCATTCTGAGTTCAAATTCCACCGAGGTCAACTTTGCCTTTCATCCTTTCAGGGGCGATAAATTAAGTACCAGTTGTGCACTGGCGTCGATCATATCGACTCGCCCCCCCCCTTCAAAATTTCAGGCCTTGTGCCTATAGTAAAAAAGAATCATTAGCACACTGGATGAAATGTTTAGCTGCATTTTATCAGTCTTTACGTTCTGAGTTCAAATTCCACCAAAGTTGACTTTGCCGTTCATCCTTCCAAGGTGGATAAAATCAGTGCTAGTAGAGCCACTGGAGTTGAAGTAATTGACTTACTCCTCCTCTGAACTTGCTGGCCAGCCTTGTGCCAAAATTTGAAAACAGTATGATGCACCATGTGTGTTAAGGACTTTTTTCTTTGTACACTCATTACTGCACAAAACACACACACACACACACACACATATTTATTAATATTTAACAGAAGTAAGGTGGCGAGCTGGCAGAATCGTTAGCACGCCGGGCGAAATGCTTAGCAGTATTTCGTCTGCCGCTACATTCTGAATTCAAATTCCGCCGAGGTCAACTTAGCCTTTCATCCTTTTGGGGTCAATTAAATAAGTACCAGTTACGCACAGGGACTGATGTAATCGACTTAATCCCTTTGTCTGTCCTTGTTTGTCCCCTCTATGTTTAACCCCTTGTTGGCAATAAAGAAATAAGAAACGTTAGCATGTCGGGCGAAATGTTTAGCAGTATTTTGTCTGTCTTTACACTCTGAGTTCAAATTCCGCCGAGGGTGACTTTGCCTTTCATCCTTTCGGGATCAATAAATTAAGTACCAGTTGCATACTGCAGTCAAGCTAATCAACTGCCACCCCGACCCAAAAAAATTTCAGGTCTAGTGCCTGGAGTAGAAAAGAATATTTAACGGAAGTAATAGAGTGACTCAAGGTCCAAGAGTTTTGTGTGATGGCACTTATCAAACTAAGCACAGGTCAAAGAACTGTGAGTTTAATAACTATATAAACTCACAGGCCTTCAACCTGTGACTAGTTTGGTAAGTGCTATCGCATAAAACTCTTGGACCTTGAGTCACTCTGTTACTTCTGCTAAATATTAATAAAAATATACATACAGCCATTTTTCAAGTTCTATTTTTCCTGTTAGCACCAACATACCTATGTGTGTGTGTGTGCATATATATATGTTCTTTTATTTATAAGATAAAAAGATGACATCGGAAAAAACAAAGATAATATAATGAAGTTCGTTACAAAACCATTTTGTTTTTTTTTTCTGATGTCTTCTCTCTTTTTCTTATTACCACTCTATATCCATCTTACATTGTGTTCTGAGATGTATGTATATTGAGTTCTACATTAGGTTATTATTCTCACTATGCCAAAGTGAAAAATATATATACATATATTAATTGAAATGTACAGTATTAATATATCCACTCTATTAACAAATGAACGAGTGCATATTTTTTCTGACTTTTTGGTTTCTTAGATATAATGGCTGTGTGGCAAGAAGCTTGCTTCCTAAGCACATGGTTCTACATGGCATCTTGGCAAGGTTTTGGTTGGTCCAGGGCTATAGTAGAAGACATTTGCATGGGGTACCATGCACAGTTGAACTGAACCCAGAACCATATCTTTAGGAAGCAAACTTGTATGTATGTATGTATGTATGTATGTATGTATGAATGAATTACTCTTTTACTTGTTTCAGTCATTTGAGTGTGGCCATGCTGGAGCACCGCCTTTAGTCGAGCAAATCGACCCCAGGACTTATTCTTTGGAAGTCTAGTACTTATTCTATCTGTGTCTTTTGCCGAACTACTAAGTTACGGGGACGTAAACACACCAGCATTGGTTGTCAAGCGGTGTTGGGGGGACAAACACAAACATACACACACACACACACACACATATATATATATATACATATATACGACAGGCTTCTTTCAGTTTTCCGTCTACCAAATCCACTCACCAGGTTTTCGTCAGCCCGAGACTATAGTAGAAGACACTTGCCCAAGGTGCCACACAGTGGGAATGAACCCAGAACCATGTGGTTGGTAAGCAAGCTACTTACCACACAGCCACTCCTGCGCCTATAATTGTGCAAGTTTCATCATTATCACCATCATCATCATTGTCATAAAGATGAGAACCAGTAATTTAGAACAGAACTACCTAGGAGTAGTACACCTGATTAAGTCATCTCTCTTGATCTCTTCATTCACTACATATTTTGTATCATAGGGAAATAATGAACAAGGTACTTGGGTCTATATAAGCGACTGGAAATATAAAAAAAGTAGGCAGTGCTCCATCATGGTCAGTTTCTAATGACTGAAACCTGTAGAAGATAAATGAAATAATCTATATGTGTATGCATATATAAGTAGCTACATGTTAGTTCATCGTCATAATCATCATCGTTGTTTTAATGTTCACTCTTCCATGCTTGCGTTGGTTGGAAAAAGTATATTGCTGTAGATCTTCTGAGGCTGAGATGCCCTTTGTATCTCCAGTCCTCACCTATTTTCAAGCAAAGTTAGAAATATACAGACAAAAAAGTAATATTTATTTTGAACACAGTATAGCCATGAAAGACTGGATATTTTACCCTTACAAGATGGAAAACGTTGTCAGCAGACAGCCATCGGACTGTCCCAAAATATTTCTTTCTTACATTATTTACATTTGACGTATATTTGTCCTCATCTTGTTTGTTGTTAACACAACGTTTCAGCTGATATACCCTCCAACCTTCATCAGGTATTTGGGGAAATTTCAAACCTGGATTCTCATTCCTAAGGTATTTTTCGATGTTAATATTATTATTATTATTATTCAGGTCACTGCTTGGAATCAAACTCGGTATCTTGGGGTTAGTAGCCCGCGCTCTTAACCACTCCGCTATATCCGTCAAATGTCAATAATGTAAATAATGTACATAATTCCTCATCTCTTAAATATAGAACTGTATTTCTTTCTTGTCTGTTTAAAACGAAATACATTCGACACTTCCAAAAACTAAAATAAATTTGTTTACAACATGTTGTGGCAAAGTTAGAAATGTTCTTGCAGAACATTGGAAATGAACGACACTGCTTGTATGACAGTGACACTCATTTACAATTATCACAAGAACTCAAGATATCCCTCCCACACACACACACACAAAGACATATGCATATACACATGCATACATGCACACACACACAATGGACTTCTTTCAGTTTCCATCTACCAAATTCACTCGCAAAGCCTTGGTCGCCCTGGGGCTATAATTGAAGGCACTTGCCTAAAATGCCATGCAGTGGGACTGAATCTGAAATCATGTAGTTGGAAAGCAAACTTTTTAACGACACAGCCACACCTACACCTAGATAAATTAAGTGCCAGTTGTGCACTGGGGTCAATCTAATCAACTAGCTCCCTCCCAAAAAATTTCAAGCATTGTGCATAGAATAGAAAAGAACATCAATATATTACTACTACTACCACCACCACCACCACTACTACCACAACCACCACTACTGCTACTACCACTACTACTACAACCATCAACACCTCTACCATAGACACTGACAAATGCCCTCCATTAAACAAACACCACTAATAACATTACAATCGGAAACTCTACTACCACGACCACCACTGCTACTGCCAACACCACCACTTCTACCATAATAATCACCACTACTATTTCCACTATGATCACCACCACTGCTACTACTACTTCCATTACTATGACACCTACTATTATCATCATCATCACCATCACCACAAACAATACCACCATTATCATTTTTACCACCACTTCCATCATTTCCCCCATTATCATCACAACCATCTCTACTATCACCACCACCACTACCATCAGCACCGCCACTACTATATAACCATCACTACCACTGCAATCACCACAACCGCTTAAACTATCACCAACACCACATTTATCAATACCAACACTCTCACCACCATTACCACTGTCACCACCACCACCTTCTTCACTATCAATTCTTTCACTCCACTCTCTCTCTCTCTCTCTCTCTCACTCACCATGACTCTTAATATGTTCAGCTTTCTCCCCACCTTCCATTACCACCTCTCAATCTCTCTACTGTCTTTTTTCCCTCTCTCTCTCTCCGTTTTTCTTTCTTTCTCTTTTTCTTAATGTCCCTTTCTCCCTCTTTCCCTCTTTGTTCTCCCCTCACTTTCCTCAACCATAACCATCTCTTACCATCACTTCCCTCTCCCTCTGTCTCATACACTACACCACCACCTCCACCACTACTACATAACCTACCTCAACTCCCAATTACAGTAATCAATGGTCTAAAGACTCCATTAATGCCAAAAAATGTCAGAGTTTGTCCAAACAATCACTTTTCTTATTTGTGTGAGTGTTTGTTTGTGTGTTTATGTATACATTTATATTTATATGACTATGTGTGAGTGTACGTATGTATGAATATATATAGATAGATAGAGTGATAAATAGATAGATAGATAGATAAAGAGAGAGAGAGAGAGAGAGAAAGTAATAAATAGATAGATGCACACACACACACACACACACACACCGATGTCAGTGTGTTTATGTCCCTGTAACTTTGCGGTTTGGCAAAACAGACTGATAGATTAAATCCTGTGGCTGATTTGTTCGACTAAAGGTGGTGCTCCAACATGGCTGCTGTCAAATGACAGAAACAAGTAAAAGAATAAAAGAATATATCCAAATAGATAGATAGATAGATAGATAGAGACAGATACATACATATATGTATATATGTATATGTGTGTGTGTATGTATGTATATATTTGTGTGTGTACATGTACATATATATCTGTGTAGTGGGGTTGTGTTGTGAGTGTGTGTGTGTGTGTGTGTGTGTGTGTGTGTGTGTGTGTGTGTGCGTGTGTGTGCATGCATTTGCAGATAACAAAGAATGAGATAAGACACCGTGACCACCTTAATCATGAATATCATTTACTCATTCCGGCTTCTTTTCTACAACTCCTACCATTTCTCATCCTTTTCACACACACACACACACACTATTATACTCGTGCACATATGCACACACACATACACAATTGCACTCATAAACACAGTCATACACAAGTACATATATATACACAAACACGCACACACCTCTCAGTCACTCTTTGCAACACACACACACATACACATGCACATACACACTCACATATATATATATATATATATATACACACACACCTTCTGAAAGAACCTCATTGCAAAAGTTTTAATTTAATTCTAATATTCAATAAATGAAGTTAGATATTTTTTGTTTTGTTTTAATGTATTATTGTTGTCATAGTAATTGTTGTTGCTGCTGTTCTTCCACTGCTGCTCCTCCTCCACCTCCTTTTTTTCTCCTGCCCCCTCCTCCTCCTTTCTCCTCCTCTTGCCATTGTTTCCAGTTTTAAATCAATTCCTTTACTACCTCTGCCTTAGCGAATGCCTTAGCGAATGTGTTTTCAGTTGTGTTCGTTTGTCCGTGGACAAGATATCTCAAGAACTGCTGGATGGATTTGGGTACAACTTTCAGAGATGTTTGGCCTTGTGACTGGCACGAACTGATTAGATTTTGCCATTGATCCATAACAGGACAAAGATTCTAGATTATTAGTTATATTTACTTTACTTTACATGATTGCGATCTTATGTTAACTTTCAAGTCTATCTCAATTATCTCCCTTTAGGCTGTAACTATTTTGAATGGCGAATTTGTTAACTTTGGCTTGTATTAGATAAGGATAAACTATTTATTACTGTGACTAAATTCTCTACAGCCACCTTCACATTTCATGACTAGCACTGAGATCGATCAGGTACCAGACAAGGATTCTGGATTATTTTTGTGTTTTTTTTACTTAATTTTTGAGAGCAGTCGAGTTCATTTTCAGCATTCTCATTTGTGAGAGCAGTTGAGTTCATTTCAGATATTCTCATTTCAAAACTCACCTCTGGCTAATCGTTGAGAGGATGTTGGTGTTGCCTTGCTATAATATA
>NC_068994.1:35524182-35526894 GCF_001194135.2 Octopus bimaculoides | reverse complement strand
TATATATATATATATATATATATATATATTCATATTCTTTTACACATTTACTTGTTTCAGTCATTTTGACTGCATTCATGCTGGAGCACCACCTTGAATTTTTTAATCAAATGAATTCACCCCAGTTGACTTATCTTTAAGCCTGGTACTTATTCTATGAGTCTTTTTTACTGAGTTGCTATATTATCAGGATGTAAAAACACCAACACCAGTTGTCAAGAAGTGATGGCAGTAAAAACACAGACACAAAGACACACATAGATATATACGATAGGCTTCTTTCAGTTTTTGTCTACCAAATCCATTCACAAGGCTTTTGTCAGTCTAAGGCTATAACAGAAAATACTTGCCCAAGGTGCTACGCAATGGGACTGAACCTAGAACCATGTGGAAGCAAGCTTCTTACCACACTGCTACTCCTGCGCATATATATACACACAAACAACTGCAGCATGGAAAGTGTTTATAAGCCATTTAAAAACACACAAGAACCGTTAGATTCACTTCAACATATAAAGTTAATTTGTCAAAATATTTTTGTCGCTTTACTCTGGATTGAACTGACGAACTTGGATGTTTAACATCCCTTTCAAGGATTTAGGTTCTTACTTCTATATATATCTATCTGTATATATAGCTGAAATAGAGGCAACAAGAAAGAATAGAATTCTTACATTTCAAGCAGAACCATTTGTCAAAGAGAAAAACAAAATGTCAATTGGTATTGAATAAATAATTTGGGATTATTACACTGTTGGAATTACTTGTATTACTTTTTATCTGATGTGGAGCATGACTGGTTTCCTTGGATTCTATTGTAATTATAGATGTATGTAGATGGAGATAGACAGACAACTAGACAGAGAGGCAGGCAGGCAGGCAGATAGATGGATGGATAGGTAGACAGACAGATAGATAGATAGGTAAGTAGACGGAAATAAATAGATAGAATGAGGGATAGATAAATATGGAGGTAGCAATAAATTGTTAAAATATACATGTATATATATATGTGTGTGTATGTGTGTGTGTGTGTGTGTGTGTGTGTGTACATATATACATATATATAAATAATATATATATATATATATATATATATCAATACTCACACACATACATACATTCATGGAATGAGTAATATTAATAAAAAGATACATAGATCTAAATATATATTATTTTATTCTTTTCACACGCTTTAGTCACTGGAACTTTTTTTCTTTCTTTTACTGGAAAAAGGGGGATAGTGCCCATGGCCTTTACAAACTTCTGCGATCTGTGAGATCAATATCATATCTGTTCCACTTAAACCTGACATGGACCACCTTTCTCAGCAAAAGGGTTGCATGAGGCTCAGCTCTTCATCAGGCAGGTTACACTACTAAAATATTCCTTGTAAAATTTCATTGGTTTGCCATTCAGAAAGTTCACAGGTCTTAGTTTATCTGTAACTGGAACTGTTGCAAATCATAACTGGGAGGTTGGAGTAAGAGGGAGGGCACTCTGTCTGGGGTGATGCTTTTATGAGTGTGGCATTTTTGGGTCACCTGTATAAACTTGTGTAGGAACCAGGAAACTAAGCTGGTCCTCTGGAGGACATTTGTTTCCTCAGCTGTCTGGACTATTGCTCTCAATTATGGTCACTCCAACAGTGTCAGTTTAATCACAGCATTCAAAGCAGTTCAGTGATGCTACACCAAGAAGATTGCATTCATGAAACAGTTGACCAATGCTATACATGTATGCAAGATCCCAGAAGCAAACTCAAGGGCCACCCCAGGTGGCACATACACTCTAGTTATGCTACTAGTCAAAATCCTGAAGAGAATGGACTGGCTTGACATAAACATTGTTAGCATAGGCACTGGTGAACACAATATGGGCAATGATGAATGGGGACAGCTGAGAAACACAAGAGAGTCTGAGAGGAGGCAACTAAGGTCCAAGTAGTTCAGAAAAGCAGAGGCCACTGTAGTAGCAGAAAGAAAAGCAGAAAGAGATGGCAACTTGACTGTGGAACAGTGGCTGGTGTATTGGGGTGCATGAGGGAGTGAGTTCAGGTCATGGTTGCACCCAAACTGAATCAGTCAGGGATGACTTCTAGAGCACAGTTGCTAATATTGGCCTCCCCTTTGTTATTTTATCAACCCCTAAAGAGAGGATGAATAGCTAAGTGAACCTGGGCAGGATTTGAACTCAGAATGTAAAGAGACATAACCAAACATAATATGATATATTCTGACATTTAAATCAATTCACACACACACACACACACACACACATATATATATTTGTGTGTATATGTGTGTGTATTGTGTGCATGCATAAGAAACACACACTCGCATATATATGAACACATAGGTAAGCAGGTAAATAATAGATAGGCAGGAACACAGATGGGCTGACTATCAGACAGGCAGGCAGGACAGGCAGGCTGACAGTCATACAGCTATATGACTACCTTGTTATATTAGCAGATAGACAGATGATTAGATAAGAGGATATCTGGATAGACAAACAGACAGACAAAGAAAAGATAGAAGAGAAACAAATATAAGAAATAAGAAATGAGATATTTCACTGGAATTCACAAATTTTTGCCATGATTTTGTTTTTTCCTTTCTGTTTCTTTTTTTTTTAATCTTTTAGTAATGTAACCTTTTGGATATATATCCAGCTAAATGTCATCCATATGTTAGGAAACTAAAGGGCCTA
>NC_068994.1:35515300-35521016 GCF_001194135.2 Octopus bimaculoides | reverse complement strand
TATATATATATATATATATATATATATATATATATATATATATATATATATATATATATATATATATATATATATATATATATATATATATATTTATGTATATATTTGTATAAATGTGTATATATATATATATATATATTATACATACATACATAAATACAATGGGCATTAACCATATTGTTTTTTCTGATACCTTAGTCATTTTTTTGAAGTACCAGCTCAGAGAACTATCTTTGTGATAGTCTTATGGGAGAGAATTGTAAATAGGAATAATTTTTTTTCAGAGGCACAGCCAGGTCATTTCTTGAGGGAGTTGATATAATTGATGGCAGTGACCTTCAGTAAATCACCAGTAGTAGATATTTCATTAATTGCGGAATGATGAAAGGTAGTGTGTGGGATAGGATAACATTTTTCTCAAGGGTTTAGTCTGAGTCTCAATTATTTTTTACCATTATCATTTTCCATTCCACAATACTTGTAAATACACTGTCATAAGGGAGCCTCAATGTGGTCATAACCTCTAAGAAATAACAGCCGAATTCCCTCAAACCACACCATACTATTTTTGAACAAAAAGAATAACTGGACAATATTTTGCTAATTGATTGTGATGTCTTTGATCTTAAGTTTGCTTAATCAAGACTGAACTGGTGCTAAATAGTGGCAAGCTGTAAATACCATTATTAAATGTCTCCTTAACCCTTTTGTTACCAACCCGGCTGAAACTGGCTCTGGCTCTGAGTACAAATGTCTTGCTTTCATATGTTTTGAATTAAAATCTTCCACCAAACCTTAGTCACAATTTATGTTCCTAACACTAGCTGAATGATAACGAAGTTATTTTACTAAATTCTTTGTTATATTTAAAGTAACTGAAAGAAACACAGAGCATCTCAAAATAAATACAGTAACGAAAGAGTTAAAGTGGCAAGCTGGCAGAAGTGTTAGCATATCAATAAATCCTCAACAACATTTCTTCTAACTCTTTATGTTCTGGGTTTAAATTCTTCTATCTTTCTTTCTCCCAAGAAGAAATCATCCCTGTTCAGAACTGGAGAAAATGGAGCCCTAACAGGCTTTAAAAAAACCTAAGACAGCACCCCTACAGCCCCATAAGGACATTACTTATTTGAGACCTTTGCTCCCTGTAGTGCATTAGACCTTTTCTCCACTGTTCTCATGTCTGCTGTGTTTTTCTACTTCTCTCCAGTTGGAACCCTATTATTTTTCAACTTAGCCTCAGTATCCTTCTTGGTTTTACTACATTGTGTTGAATGTTTCCCTAAGGGAAGACCTTCCTCTCCCAGGTCTTCTTTGTTTTGAACTGTCACTGGTGCTTTTTGCAAGGTGGGGGTGTTTTCTCTAAGCAGGCCCCTATTTATCTCTGAGAAGAGGTGGTTCATATTAGTCTGTCCTCTATCTTTTGACCTGTCTAGGATGAGAGGCCTTACCATGAGCTTGTACTCCACTGGCATAGCTCTAACGGTCACTGACACATACACCACAATCAAGACTAGATCTTATGGTGGCATCAGGATTTAAGGCAACCCCAATTCTTTTTTTTCCTTCAGTGATTTCAATCATGTACTTAAACTATGTGAAAGTTAAATTAAACATTTCATATGAGTATGCAACAAAACAAAAATAATCAATTTCCCACAGGGGAAGAAAAATGGAAATTGCAGTGGTCAAATCTTTCTCTTAGATACTAGCAACACCATTGAAGAGTTATAGATACAACTGAGAACTAAAAGACTTGTGCAAAATAAAATTAATGTCTTTCATAGGCACCTAAACATTAACAAATTGGTTGTTCCCAACTTATGGATCATGATACAATTCTAAAATGGTTGTAAAGGACAATTATTTTGCATTTAAAGCATATGCCCAAATACAAAAATATTCAGAAACATGCTATACAACAGTGACTCTCAATCATTTTTTAGCTATGGACCCCTATCATCACTATTTTATTCTGGTGGATCTTATAACCATTCAATATTTATAAACTAGTTTTGTACATACTTCTTTCAAAATTCCAATTTTACATTTGGCTCATTAACACCATGTTTGAGGATAAAATATTACTGTGGATCCCCAATTTACTGTTTTGCTTATTGTATAATATACAATAAACAACATAAGCTATAAGTAAGGATACAATGCAAGATTTACTGCAAACAAAAATTTTAGGAATATTTGCAGAAGAAAAATATCAGACATTTAGCGAAACCCAGGGAAATAGATTTAAAAAATAAAAAGGCCATTGAGAAATATTGATTAACCAAAATGGGTCACAATGCAAAACAGATAGGAATTGGAACCTGGAAGTTATACAAGGCATGGAAGAATGGGAATCCTCAACACACATACATGCCTTACTCAGAGAAACAAAGAAAAAGGGGGAAAAATATAGTCAGAAATCAGAACTGAAAATGTGTAAA
Source organism: Octopus bimaculoides (assembly GCF_001194135.2). Taxonomy (NCBI): domain Eukaryota; kingdom Metazoa; phylum Mollusca; class Cephalopoda; order Octopoda; family Octopodidae; genus Octopus; species Octopus bimaculoides. The sequence goes on along the minus strand of NC_068994.1, from coordinate 35,518,569 downwards.
AAATTTAGATTTTCCAGAAATTTCCAAAGTTTTTTTTATAAAATGATTCCCGTGCCTGATAAGAAACAAAAAATGCCAACTCCTATAATGTCGCTTGCAAGAAATAATTTTTTTCGTTTTCATTTATACTGTTTTCTCTCTGTTTACTCATGCAGTAATGAAGTCAGAATAGATTTCGAGTTAAAATAAACATCTTAAAGAAACATAAAAAAAGACTTTCCAATTGTGTATAAGTGTGTATACATACATATATAACAGAACTCGAAATAAGCACACACACACACACACACACACACATACATCCATATATATATATATCTGCATGTGTTTTTATACCTATTTGTATTTTCTAGTTTGGTCGTAAACAGTAGAAGGAGTAAATAGTTGTTAAATGAGTTGCTTTTCTAACAGACACACACACACACACACGCATAGATAGGTATAGAATTATACATTTATTCATCTCTCTCTCTCTCTCTCTATATATATATATATATACATATATATATATATATATATCTATCAATCTACATATAAATATGTATGGATGTATGGTATATATATATAAGATATATATATATGTGCATATATAAATATATACACATATATGTGTGTGTATATTATATGTGTATGTGTATGTATATATATATATATATATACATATGGATACGTAAGTGTATATAAATATGTATATATGTATACGTATGCGTCAATATATATCTGTATATCGATATCTGTCGGTCTAAATATGTATGCATGTGAGTGTGTCTATACACATATTTATATGAGGTCTGCAGTGAACCAAGTGCTTTATATTATAGCCATGGGCCAACCAAAGAATTCTGAGTCAATTTGATAGAAGGAAACTTTATGGAAGCCTGCCATACGTGTGTGCATGTGCCTGTATGCATTTATGCATATATATATATATTGAGAGAGAGAGAGAATATACACACAGAGACACAAAAACTCATTTTTATTTTATATAACATGTTCATACAAACATAAGCATATACAGATACATGTACTCACATACATGCCAGGTTTCAATAATGCATATGATGGATTCTCTTGTCATGAACAACAAATGAGGGTTCAGTAAAATAAAGCATCTATCATGTTCTATGGACACAAATGTGTCTCTTGTGGCTTGTTGATGTCTTGAAAACCTTTTGGCCAATGGAACAAGTTGAGGACTTGTGTTCTCTCGAGTGGGTGGCAAGGCCTGCTTTGTTTTGTGCCACAAAACCACAATGACAGGTAAGGTTTCCATTTATTAGAGGAGCAGCATTTTGCCAACGTGCCTTCATGGATGCACGAAGTTGGTCTCGATGTTGGAGTCAACTTTGCTCAAATCTTTTAACTGAGAAGCATGACTGACACCAGGTTCTGCATTCTGATGCTTTGTTTTTCCAGGAAGTAAAGGAAATGTTGCATCACTTCAGACTGTCTTTTAGTTTGCCTTTGAAGTGCAAGAGTGACCTTCCAACTGACCTTCCAGTTGGGAATTGGCCAAAGGGAAGTTGCTTCAGAATTCTGATATCATTCATATATGAAAGATGACCTGACCACCTAAGCTGTATTTTGATATATACATACATACATATATATATATATATATATACTTGTAAATAATATTTCGTAAGCTTAAAGCTTATAAGTGATCATTGTGTATTGACTAAAGAAAATAGTCTAATATTTGAGCATATAAGCCTTTGACAGAAAAAAGTGGGATTTTTGTATGTATGGGATTTGAATTCAGACCTCTGTATTTTTGTGATAAGTCTGCTACCATTTGCACCAATGCACCCATTCACTTATTCTTGTTAGATTTAAGAACTATGAGTTCATAGTGTTGTTGTTTTTTAGGGCTAGGGTTACGGAAAAAAGTGAAAAATGAAGAAATTGGAAGGGGAGACGGAGCGGGGGCAAAAAGTTTCAAAATTCCGATATTTGGCAATTTTCTGGAATCTCCGTATCCGAAAAGCTGGATTTTTGGCAAAAAACCCCCCCCCCAAAAAAAACAATAATTTGTGAGAAAATGCAGGGGGACAGGAAGTCTTTCCGAAAATAGTAGCTGGAAAACAAGAAAAAAAACATAAAAGCAGTAGAAATGCATGAACGATTATAGTGGTGTCATGAAGTAAATGTGCTTCAGATACACTCGTTTATTCATACGAACATAACTGAGATGAAATATGTCATAAATAACAGTGACAAACGAAATATACACCACCGGAAGTTGTTGTTGACAAACAACAGCAGTAATTTTATTTAGCTGAATACATGTCATTGATTAGTTGAAATTACCAAAATACGACAACTTTAACATGAAATAACTTTGAAAATAGAAACTTTTCTCAACAATGCTGAGAGTAAAATATATTCTAAATGACACATTCTACCAGTATCCGAAGTTTCGAAGTGTTTAGTTAAAGAAAATGAATTAATCGAGCTGCCCATCGAAAGGAAAAGATCCCTTTTATCTTTTACTTGTTTCAGTTATTAGACTCCAGCCATGCTGGGGCACCACCTTGAAGAAATTTTAATTCTATGAATCAACCCCAGTATTTATCTTTTTAAGCCTGGTATTTATTCTATCACACACACACACACACACACACACACACACACACATATATATGACAAATTATGATAATCACAAGTTTATATTATTTTTAGAGACATACATTTCACCATTGTAGTTATTTGGAACTCTGCATTGGATGTTCCAAGTGTAATGGGATGCTTAACAGCAACAGACCATCAGGGAAGAACTGAAGTATATATATAATGGGCTTCCATACTGCTTCTGTCTATCAAATCAAATCATGTCTTTGGTCAGCCTGGAACTACAGCAAAAAACACTTACCAAAGGGGCACACAATATTTATACACATATAACATATGTTTATGTACATATCATCATCATCATCATCATTGTTTAACATCCACTTTCCAAGCTAGCATGGGTTGGACGATTTGACTGAGAACTGGTGAAACCAGATGGCTACACCAGGCTCCAATCTAATTTGGCAGAGTTTCTACAGCTGGATGCCCTTTCTAATGCCAACCACTCCGAGAGTGTAGTGGGTGCTTTCATGTGCCACCGGCACGAAGGCCAGTCAGGCGGTACTGGCAACGGCCACCCTCAAAATGGTGTATTTTATGTGCCACCCGCACAAGAGCCAGTCCAGGGGTACTGGCAACGATCTCGCTTGAAAGTCCTTACACATGCCATGGGCACAAGTGCCAGAAAGGTGACGATG
>NC_068994.1:35514228-35514965 GCF_001194135.2 Octopus bimaculoides | reverse complement strand
CATTTCTTATCCTTATCCTACTTCAAGTGAGAAAGAAACAAACTACACGCATAATACACACGCCAACGCACATACAGTGAAACACAGATACATAATTGCATGTATATCTCACATATATGTATATATATAACATACATAACACACACACGTGCACACAATATTCACAATAATGCATATATGCATGCACACACTCATACACACATCTCGTTATGTACATGTGCACACATACACACTCACACACACACATACGTATATACACATACACCCACATAAAATGATAGAAAAATAACACTAGACTGTGCGCAATAGAAGCATATAAATATACATACCTGTATTAATCACTTTTAAAAAGGTAATGATAATGGTGCTATCAGACCATGCTGTGCACATTAATTAGATTAGAGTTTACAAGAAACTGTGCAGTTGTTGTTAGCCTTAGTTAGCTGCAAATAGAGATAACAGACATATATATATATATATATATATATATATATATGCAATACAGATAACAAACACACACACTCAAATGCATATACATGTATGTCTACATACATACATACATACATACATATATATATATATACATATATATAGCACAGATAACACATACAGAATATATATTGTTGGGAATCTGTAGAAATTTACAACGCCTTGTGAGTTGTTACGAAAGTTGAGAGTCTAAATTCACACTTAACACTCATACACATGTATGTGTATGTGTGTGTATGTGTATATAT
>NC_068994.1:35510406-35514106 GCF_001194135.2 Octopus bimaculoides | reverse complement strand
TATATATATTTATATATATATATATATTTATATATATATATATATTTATATATATATATATTTATATATATATATATATTTATATATATATATATATTTATATATATATATTTATATATATATAGTTATGTATATACACACACACATATGTATACATATATATACCCATACACACATGTATTTATTCTTGCATATGCATGTGTGTCTTTGTGTGTATTCAGTATTTAATACACACAGTTCAAAAAGCAGAATAAGTTACTGACATGATGATGATGATAAAGAAGATGATGATAAGGAGGAGGAGGAGAGGAAGAGGAGGGTAATGGTGGTGATGGTGGTCATCATAATGATGATGATGATAATGATGTGGGTAGAGAAGGAGTCTGACATTTCAGAAAGAGCTCCACCCCCACCCCAACTTTATTAATTTTACTGGAGTTTTCAATTAGAATTTTCAAAAAATAGAATCTTTGTTGGAATTTATGTCCCTTGCCCCTAACAAAAACAAATTCTGTGGTTTTAAGTAGGCCACCCCGACAAACCCCCTTCCCACCCCCACATCATAGGTTAAAAGAAAAACTGCTAGCACTGGTGGTCTAAGCCAATGAATATTATAGTGTGAAGCTTGAGAGAGGCTGAATAATTTTGTATACAATGGCATATGTATGGTTGAGTGGTTAAGAAGCTTACTTTTGAACCACATGGTTTCAGGTTCAGTCCCACATTGTATATCATGTTGGGCAGATGTCTTCAAACATGGGTCCGGGTTGCCAATGCCTGATGAGTAAATTTGGTAGATCAGAGCAGGACAGATGTTCAACATCATGTGCATATGTATGTGTATGTGTGTTTGTGTGTCTTTGTATTTGTGTTTTTTTCCCTTGTGCACCAGTTGATGACTGGTTCTGGTTTGTTTATATCCCTGTAACTTAGTGGTTTGGCAAAAGAAACCAATATTAAAAGTACCAAACTTTAAAAAACTGGGTTCGATTTGTTTGATCTGTTCTGCTGAAGTTGTTTAACAAACGTATTACTCTGGGTCACTTCTTCTGAAATTGATATTTGATAAAATGAATTTCAATATTCTTTTATTTTTATATTTCTTTCAGTCATTTGACTGCAGCCATGCTGGAGCACTGTCTTTAGTTGAACAAATCAATCCCAGGACTTATCCTTTGTAAGCCTAGCACTTATTCTATCAGTCACTTTTGCCGAACTGCTAAATTATGGGGACATAAACACACCAACATTCCTTGTCAAGCGATGGTGGTGGTGGGGACAAACACAACATGCAAATACAGACACATACACACACACACACACACACACACACACACACACATATATATATATATATATATATATATATATGACAGGCTTCTTTCAGTTTCCATCTACCAAATCCACTCACAAGGCTTTGGTTGGCCTGAGGCTATAGTAAAAGACGCTTGCCCAATGTACCACGCAGTGGGATTGAACCCGGAACCATGTGGTTGGTAAGCAAGCTTCCTACCACACAGGCACGCCTGCGCCGATGAGCTGTGCCTGCACATATGTTTATATATGTTGTACAAAGATGAGAAATCTGATGTCTTTGGCCAGATGTAAAAAAAAGTTCTATCTCTCAAACAAAAAGTTAATCCCAAAATGATGATTACTTATTTTTTAAAGGTAGTACTTATTATAGTGGTCACTTTTGCTGAACTGCTCTGTCATGGAGCTGTAAAAAAACCAACGCTGGTTGTCAAGCATAGTGGGGCACAAACACAAAGCACACACACACACACATACATGTGTGTATATCACAGGTTCTACACAGTTACATTCACAAGGCATTGGTCAACCTTGAGACAGTTACCCAAGATGCCACAGATTAGGACTGAACCCAAGACCACATGGTTTCAAAAACAGCTTCTTAACCACACAGCCATGCCTGCACCAAATTATGACAATGATTCATCTATATATTTTTATTTTTTATTGCTTTTTTTTTTTCACAGTTACAGATACACAGCACATAGTTTATTTGTCTTAACTTGATGGTTGCCAAGCAATCTGTTCCAAGTTCAAATAAGTGATTCCCCAGTGGCAACTACTTGAGTTATGCTTTAAGACTTGAGAACTTCTACATTATTATGGATTCCTTTTACACACACACACTTACATATGGAATGGATTTCTGTTGTAATAAATTCTAAATGATGGATAGATTCCTCTGTAGAGAGGTTATTGTTATTGCATGTGTGCACAGGCGAATGAATATGTATATATATATATATTTTATATAAATATAATAAATATATATACATTTACATATATAATATAATACATTTTTATAACTTATATATATACACGCACAATGAATATATAAATTATCTATATATTTATAAATATGAGTGAGAAAGAAGGGGAGAGACGAACTGAGAAAAATAGATAGATGGATATATTGATCAGCATAAGAGACCAATAGAATAAATACCAGGCTTCAAAACTAAGTACTGGGGTCAATTCGCTCAACTAAACCCTTCAAGGCAGAGCCCCAACATGGCCAGAGTTCAATGACTGAAACAAATAAAAGATGTATATATATACACACACAATTTATATATATATATATATATATATATATATATATATACATACATGTATGCATAAAATCATATATAAATGCATTATATGTTTACACACACACACTCATACACACTTACACATACTCATACATAACAAAATGATGCAAATATTTATATATACACGTAATAGGATTAAGCTATTACACATCACCTTGTTCTCTCTCACACACACACATATATACACATGCATAGAAACACAAAATCATATATCCATATATATGAGTGGCTGTGTGGTAAGTAGCTTGCTTACCAACCACATGGTTCCGGGTTCATTCCCACTGCGTGGAACCTTGGGCAAGTGTCTTCTACTATAGCCTCGGGCTGACCAAAGCCTTGTGAGTGGATTTGGTAGACGGAAACTGAAAGAAGCCCGTCGTATATATATATATATATGCATGTGTGTGTGTGTATATGTTTGTGTCTCTGTGTTTATCCCCCCCAACATCGTTTGACAACCAAAGGTGGTGTGTTTACGTCCCCGTAACTTAGTGGTTCGACAAAAGAGACTGATAGAATAAGTACTAGGCTTCCAAAGAATAAGTCCTGGGTTCGATTTGCTCGACTAAAGGCGGTGCTCCAGCATGGCCGCAGTCAGATGACTGAAACAAGCAAAAGAGCAAAAGAGCATATACACAAGCTGATGTATTTTCTTCTTGCTCTGTTCTTCTTCAACCTCAAATACATGTTGGCTATATCTGGAGAAGCACCTTAAGAATTAGAACTTATATATATATATATATATATATATAGATTAACACATATTATTATATATAAATTAGCACATATATAGATTAACACAGTCATATATATATATATATATATATATATACAAGAATAAGGGCAGGGAATCGTCAATTAGTAATAGAATTAATAATTAACAATTTTGCCAAGTAGTTCAGTATGAAAAAACCTTTATCGGTAAAATCATTTATCATCATATATATACAGGGATTAGCATCGAGTTGCTTCTCCAACATACTGAAAATTTAGAAATAGCAGTCAAAGAACTACTGATTCTAAACTACAAATTTTTTTCTAAGTGGATGGCGATATTTATGGCACACATAGAA
>NC_068994.1:35508186-35509866 GCF_001194135.2 Octopus bimaculoides | reverse complement strand
TATATATATATATATATATATATATATATATATATATATATATATATCTTTACATATTTTCTAAATTTTGTATCACATTTTGTAAAGATTGGTGTCATCAGTCATAGGTTTGCAGTGGACCAACCACTGGTTCACTTGTATCTCTTTTTGGTAAGCTGCAGGCAAACTCTGCATATGACTGCATTTAACAGTGTCATCTTTAATGCATGAGCATATGGAGCAGCTGACCAAGAACCATGACTGGTCTTGTGATCTGAACCGTTGTCAACAAACAAATACTATGATACCACATATACAGAGAAGATATTTACCTTTGTCTTTATTTGAAGTTTTGACTCAGAATCTAGATATATATGTGTTATAGTATACCATGTGTGTGTGTGTGTGTGTGTGTGTGTGTGTGCATATGTGCGTGTGAGAGAGAAAGAGAGTGAGTGAATGCATGCACATATCTCTTGTTGTTTACCTTTTACTTGTTTTAGTGATTGGACTATAGTCATGCTGGAGCACCACCTTGAAGGATTCTGGTGAGCAAATTGTCCCCAGTACTTTTTATTTTTAGAAACTGGCACCTATTTTACTGGTCTATTTTGTTGAACCACTAAGTTGAGGGGATATAAACAAATCAACACTGATTGCCAGGTATTGGTACAGGACAAACACAGCACGAACACAAAGACACATACATACATACATGACTGCAGTCAAATGACTGAAACAAGTAAAAGAAAAAGAAAAGAATAAAAGAATATATATATATATATATATGATGGACTTCTTTTGGTTTCCATCCCTCAAATCCACTCACAAGTCTTTGGGTGGCACAAGGATATAGTAGAAGACAATTGTCTGAGAAGCTATGCTGTGAACTGAACCCAGAGCCATGTGGTTGGGAAGCAAACTTCTAACCACACACCTATACTCACTCTATTTGAAGAAGTTTTGATAAAAATTATTGATTATGAAAACCTTCCTGAATAAAAACAGATTAACACAGTCATAATGGAAGGACATTTTTGTGTAAGAGCTTTTAATTTCCCATAAATTGCTTTGCTTGAGAACCTATAACACTGTTAATACAGCATTGTGTGGGTCAAGGGTGGCTTTTAAATTTGCAGAAACAGTGGTTGGCTATGACAAACAGCCTGATTAAGCTAACCACTCATGATTCTTTAGTTAGTGTTTATGTATGATTATTTATAATACACATACAAATATAAATAATGAAATAGTGCTACACATGATTATTACTCCTCTAAAATACTTGTCTTTGAGTCACTTTGTAACTTCTGCCAACTGAAAAAGTAATGACATATATATATATATATATACACACATATATATATATAATTCTTTTTACAATAGTACTGAAATTTTTGTGGGGAGGGGCTACATTACATCAGCTGCACTGCTCAACTGGTACTTATTTTATTGACTCTGAAAGGCTGAGAGGCAATGTGGACCTGGGTGAAATTTGAACTGAAAATGTAAAGACTGTCAAAATAACACTGAGCATTTGTCCAGTATGCTGACAACTCTGCCAGCTCACTGTCTTATATGAATAAATAATAATAATACATACATACACATATACATATGTATGCATATATGAATGTAAGTTAAACATGTATGTTTGAATATGCATGTATGTATTTATATATGAATATATATATATATATA
>NC_068994.1:35502220-35506519 GCF_001194135.2 Octopus bimaculoides | reverse complement strand
ATATATATATACATGTGTGTGTGTGTGTGTGTTTTGTGTTGACTATCAAGAAAAAGAGTACTTGATACCATAGTAGAGATTGATAATTTTTATTTTGGTTTGCAGATGAGTTACAAGTAAAAAGAATGATGGAGTTTGTGCATCCATATATAGAAGTAAGGCATATGACAGTGGAGAGGAAATGATGTAGAGGGGTAAAAAACAAAAAGTAAAAGATTTTAATGCATGAGTATCTAGTTGTTTGATCAAGCAGATGACCTACCTGTTGAATTAGCATGTGAAATGACTGTGCATTCCATAGACACACAGAATTCTGAAAGCTCGCTTACATCACTGTGATGTAAGAGAACAAAGCAGGACATTTAAATCACTGCAACTGTTCACTCAACAGATTTTTGCACAGTTTTTGTCTACTCAAATTCATTTAACAGGCTTGAGTGAACCAAAGGTAATGGAAAAAAGGGATATGTATGAGTTACTTAGTCACTAATGAAACTAATTCCAGCTGAATTTTTTTTCCTTCTGTTATGATAACTCATATGCAGACAAGGTGTTTATATCTGTCTTTACATGGAATGTTGACTTAAAACTTTGATATATATTCTGTTAGCATAACATATATATATGTGGCAGGAAGAGGATGGAAGTGTGCACTTACATGTATTTTCAAAAAGATTTTTTTAAATTAGAATTATGAAAAAATTACTTAATAAAAGCAGATTAACACAGACATGTTAGAAGAGAATTTTTATATTATTCTTCTTCATACACACGTGGTCTATGGTAAAGTTTTCTATTTTGTTATCTATTTAGTAATTACTGTTTTCAGTTTTTTGAAGGAAATCAATGTTCTGAATTTCCTATTTACACAGTTGTTTCAATGTTCACAGCATATTAGTCCTGACAGGTGGAGCTTTGATTTGCTGTTTATGTACTCTGACTCAGTTGATAAATTTTGTTAATATAGTTCTCATTGCATTGTAGTCATGTAATGCTGTAAAAGAGAATTTTTTGTTTTGTTATTCATATTTGCAGAAATGTTAAATTCTTTCCCAATCTTGACCTTGACTTTACACTGTTCAATCTAATTACACATCCTGCAACAAGTCTTCACATTTTATTACCTGTATTACTTCTTACTTCAATCTTTCCACTTGTGTTTGCCTCCCTCTTCATTAGGAGAACTTCTCAGTAAAACAGGGACTGGTATTTGCTTTGGCTTAGTTTGGTATTATCGTAATTTTTTTAACATTCTTTTGACTTTGGATAATATTTTTAGATCTTCCAGTTTGTTCTCTTCTCTAGTTAAGTTAGTAACTGTTGCACATACCTGTCTTGTTACATTAAATAAGATACTTTATTTTTAGTTTGGGAGAGATGGCAAGATCTGAAGACTAAGTATTAGTCTGTGGCCATGTCTTTGTAGTAGAAATGAGTTGTAACAGCCACTCTTGAATAAATTACCAAAATGTTTGGAAATGGAAGTTCCTTTCATTCATTTTCATTCATAATTGGATTGATTCAAGAAAGTTATTGCTTAATCCATGGAATCCTGTGAGGTCTTCCTTATTTCCATTCCAAAATATGAAGCAGTCATCCAAGGATCTTTTCTACTCTTGAATTAAATGGGGTTGGAAATGCCAATCAAAAATAATCCCTGATAGGATATACATTTTTTATTTTTCTAAGAATCCTGTCACTAGTGTTCCAAAAGAAGGTGCAACTGTTGCACCCTTACCCATCCCTGTTATATGATAATGTAATACTGATTATCAAAGAAATAGTTGTTTCCTAGCACCATTCATAAAGAATCTTTTATATAATTAACAGATTTTTAATTTCAAAACTCTTTTTCAAATATTGTGAGTGTATCAAGAAATTTTTCTTAAATATTTAAATACAAGAAACACTTATCACACACACACACAAACATATATATATATGTATGTATACACACTACAAATATAGCACGTACACATTATCTGTTTATATATAGAAGTTCATATATTTGTGTTTGTATATTTGTTGATAGCTCAACAAAAAAAAGGTCAATAAATAAGACAGATATTGGGAAACAGATTTATAAAAGCAAAATTATTGACTTGCACACATAAACATACATATGCACATACAAGCACACATATTGACTAAACCGAGAAACAAAATACAGAAATACACTTATCTTTCCAAGTAAGGGCTGTTTATAATTACACATACAAAAATATACACAAACATACAGACATTCATATTCTTGCATACACACATGCATATATATATTTATGTGTGTGTATCCAAGAATGTGTTTATGTAAGAATGTATGTGAGAGTGTTTGTGCATGTGTGTGTGGGATGTAAAAATGTATTACATCGTCATGTGAGTATATATCTATTTGCTTGTCTACCTACATGTCTATCAATCAGCCATAGGTATGTATACATGTGAATATATAGATATATAAACATACACATATATATAAACATACACATGCATACATATATATAAACGTACACATGCATATATATATATATATGATAAACATCTCAATGTAAAGCTATATATATACCTGCACACACAGGTACATATATATAACACATGTACGTATGCATGATACACACACAGATACACACACACACACACATATATATATATACACACACATACATACATATATATGTATGTATTCACACCTTATATGACAGATTCTAATGTTTTAATTTATTTCTGTTATTTCTCTTTCATAATATTTTTTAATTCATTCAATGTTTTTTACATCTCATTCACCAAATTATCAAAACCTTGTCTGTACTATATTTCCTGAACATGTTAATTTTTTATATACCATGTGATGTTTTGACAATTTAATCACTTGTAAGAAATATATATGAATATATATATGTGTGTGTGAGTATGTGAGTACGGGTATATATATATATCATGCATACATGCATGTGTGTTACTTATATATATGCACATATGTGTAGGCATGTGTGTGCGTGTGTGTTGAGATGTATATCATGTATATATGATGCAATACACATTTCCTTACCTTATAGTTACACATGTTACATAAATATTATACATATGTGTATTATATATATTATATATAGTAAATTCATGAACATAAATATATATATGTATGTATATATAACATACATCATGAGCATCATCATCATTCAACATATGTGTTCCATGCTTGCTTGGGTGGGATGGTACCACAAGAGCTGGCCAGGCCGAAGCCTGCACCAGACTTATGTGACTGTTTTGGCATATTATTCATTTAGTTACGCACACACACAGCCACTTACATAAACACACACACACACACATACACTCTTATACACACAAATATATTACTTTAGATATAAAATGTGTTGGCGTTCTCAACTTCAAAAGACATCTAGATGAAATATGTGGGCTTTCTACTAATCACCTCAAAGCATAGAGTATGATGCACTTACCCTTCAGGTCCATGAAAAGAGTAAACTCTACACCATGTTCTATTTTATTTGGTAGTTTAAAGACCAAAACCATGAATGCTACCCAATAAGTTGGGGGCATTGTCAATAAAGCCTTTCCACACTCAATTAGTTTACACAACTGCAGATATTGTCAATCAAAGAAACTCTATATTTTGATGCAGACCAAGGATTTCATAACAAAATATGTGAGATCATTTGAAATCACCACCTTCAGTAAGCACTTCTCTTTTATCTGCCTTCCTTATACTTTTAAAGCACATTAATACTACTCTAAAAGTGTCTTACAGCTATTTTACTCATAGTCTACAACATTCGTACTTTCTTTTACGAGTTCTTGCCTGTTTTCTTTTAAAAATAGATTTTTTTTTCCTCCTGGTCATCAAAAGTATATTGTGACCAGTCATAACATTAACAATAAATGTAAACATTATAGCATCATTTTTCTCAGATATCTATAAGCAAAGATGTGGAATGTCAATAGATGTACACATATGCACATGCATCCAGACACACAAATGCACAGTTATATACATATATATATATATATATATATATATACCATCATCATCATCATCATCGTTTAATGTCCACTTTCCATGCTGGCATGGGTTGGACAGTTTGACTGAGGTCTAGCAAGCCAGTGGGCTGCACCAGGTGCCAGATCAGCTGGATGTACTTCCTAATGCCAGCCACTCCGAGAGTGTAGTGAGTGCTTTTTATATGTAGGAATTAATCTTGTCTCTTCGCTCCATTGTGCCACATGGGCTTAACTCCCCTCCTCTCTTCATCTGCGACCTACCTACCTTCTCTCTTCGTTGAT
>NC_068994.1:35499643-35501661 GCF_001194135.2 Octopus bimaculoides | reverse complement strand
TGTGTGTGTGTGTGTGTGTGTGTGTGTGTGTGTGTGTGTGTGTGTGTATGTGTATATATAATAATAACAAAATAACAAAAATAACATCAATAATAACAAAATGAAGGTTTCAAATTTTGGCACAGGTTCAGCAGTTTTTGAAGGGAGGGAAAAGTTGATTTCCTTAAGCCCAGCACTTGACTGGTATGTATTTATCAATTCCAAAAGGATGGAAAGTAAAGTCAACCTTGGCAGAACTCAGAATGTAAAGATGGATGAAATGTCACTGACATTTTGCCCGGTGTTTTAATGATTCTGCAAGCTTGGACAACAACAACAACAGCAATGGCAAAAAGCTCATGAATTATTCAAAATGAATATGTATAAAAGTATAAAATAGGTGTATGCATGTGCATGCAATGATATACCAACATATATTTAGTGTTTCAATGTGGTCATAGTTAATGAGTTGAAAGCAATATGATATATACATACATAATACATATAATACATAGGTACGTACATACATACATACGTGTTTGCATACATACATGTGTGTGATTTGTGCTTATGTATCAGTGTGTGTCTTCACCATCATACAATATCTTCCTCGTGATATATCAACCAACAACAAAGGATGTGTTTGGGAACAATTACACAATATTTAAAGCAATATAACATAACTAGATGACTTTGTGAATCTTTTATATTCTGCAGTGGTTTCAGGACTTGTTGAACTGTTGCATAAAATCTCATAAACTCGGAAGAATGGTCTAGAATCAGAAGTCTTAACAGTCAATAGGAATGAATAAAAGTTAAAGTTTTATAAATGATAGTGTTAGTGCAAAAATCCTTTGACCATCTAGAAAATATACTTGCAGTTTACATAAGAAGGGGTTAGATAAGTACGTAGATTGGTAGTTACTCAGTAGTGAGTACAGAGGAAATGCACTACCTGCTGAGGTTTGGGAGAGATTGTGGAAGTTGTGACAGAAAGCAAATCAAAGGAGACCTATTTCCAGTCATCTCTACTCTTCTGTATTCAAGACCCATATCTCACTATCATGCAGCCTCACATCTCTAACACAAGCACCATACAATTCTGTCTTTCACTCAGTTGGAAATGAACTTTGTTGCCAACACTTGTGATTACCTCTTGAACTTTTTTCAAACTGTTCTAAAACTCATTACTATCTTTCAGGTTAACTATCTCCCAAGCTAATTACATCTAGGTAACAAAAGCTATTGACTACTTCTAATGTGCTATCTGGACAGTTATCAGAAACTATTTCTGGTATACTTACAGTATGTACTATTCAAGTGCATCTAACACATAGGAAGTGCACTTTCTTTGTTAATCTGCATGCGATTTCACTGCGCCCCTTGTGTGACTGTAGCTTATGTTAGTTATGACATATGAAATTTGTACCTACTTCTTTCCTGCCTAACAAGCACAGCCATTGCTTAGATCTGATTAGAGTAACCTGGATTTACCAAACAGGTCCATTGGAATTTGTTATTCTATACACCTATGACACTTTAGGTCTTTATTATTTAATGACTATGGTAATGGCATAAGCCATAGTTCACCTGAAACAGCTGTCAAGATAACACTATTACATAACTCCTTTGTTTATTCTGCATTCTTTATTCCATACTCTGTATTTCATAATCTATGTAAATATCTTCATTTAGCTTACTTGTGTTTATCTTTCTTTTTACTTCCATACTCACTTGACAAGGATCATTCTTATAGGTAACTTTCTAAATCGAAGGCACTTACTCTGGATGAAGTAGTTAGAATTGAAGTTCTGTATTTGAGCACCACATTGTGAATAATCTACCATGCTTGCTTTAGCAATCTCCCCAAAAACTATACATATCTATCTGTTTGTTTGTCTGTCTAGCTACACACACACACATACACAAACACACATACACATATATACACACGACACACAGACATATATTCATATACACATACATATATATATATATATATATATATATATATATATATATATATATATATATATATA
>NC_068994.1:35497408-35498889 GCF_001194135.2 Octopus bimaculoides | reverse complement strand
CTTTTTTTTTTGTTTTAATTTTTGCCTATTTTTTTTTTCTCCTTATCTGAGTTTTATCACTTCTGCCACCACCAACACCACCACAGCAATGACTGCTGCCACTACCACTACCACTACAACAACTAAGCAATAAACGCAATGTCAACCATCACCACCACCACCACAAACACTGCTGTCTGTAGTCAAAATATATATCTCAAACTATCACCATCATCATCAGTATCATGACCAACACCACCGCCACCACTACCACCACCACCACCATTAACATCCCCTACAACCACCATCACCATCACAGTTAAAATAGATATCCCAAGCCATCACCATCACTGCCACTATCACCACTACAACTGCTGCCACCATGATCATCATCACCATTTCTGTCATTGTACAAAACCCATCACTTTTATCATCACTGATGCCATTACTACCATGACTACCACCACCACCACCACCACCACCACAACGACCCTCACTACTGTCTGTAGTTCAAATGTTTATCTAATCACGCTCGCCCCACCCCCAAACATCAACATCATCATCACTATCATCATCGTCATCGTCATCATTGTGTGGCAGTGTGATTAAGAAGCTTGCTTCTCAACTATGTGGTCTTAGGTTCAGTCCTGCAGTGTGGTGCCTTTAGGCAAGTATCATCTACTTTAACCATGAACCAGCAAAAAGCATTGTGAGTGGATTTGGTAGACAGAAACTGAAAGAAGTCCATCATATGTATACATACATGATGATGATGATATATGACAAGCATCTGTATGTGTGTTTGTGTATTATAAATATATATATCAGGGATGTGCCGCCTAGGCTGGCAAGGTAGGCAGTACCCTGAATAAAATAGACCAATAGCAACATATGCACCTAATTCAATAAAATTATGAAGGTTACTCTGATTGCTATGCATAAAATGCAAAATATTTGATTTTTTTGTAGATTAGGTAGGCATAATTCACCTCTGCTTTTCAACCTTAGTATCTTGATAGTTTTTTATGTCTTTACCCACTATGATTTCTGTCGACTCCCTCAGTCCCCTTCCTAGCAAGCACTACTCCTTGTTCTTTTGGCCTTAGATATACAAATATTTGATAAACTAGTCCATAAATTAAAACTGACCCCATAAAACAGGGACAAGCAAAATCTGCAACAAGTCTTTCTTCCAGATACTTTAGTAGCTTCTAAGCTGATGTGAAGACAGCATATTCTTCATCTATCTCCTTACCTTCTTGGAGATTTTAGGCAAAATTATACTAATGTGTCCATCTGTTTTAATTTAATTAAATTCTATGTCTTTATGTAGCTGAGGATTTTTCTGCATTTAAATTGATGTAATGATTGCATTGTTCAATTAAATGGAGTTGCTTGAAATGATCGTACTGCAATACCTCTGGATATCCTTGTTGCTTAGTCTTCATAAACTGTTACACAGATTTTCACATGACTATTCTTCAGACAGTTGCAATAATATA
>NC_068994.1:35489863-35497398 GCF_001194135.2 Octopus bimaculoides | reverse complement strand
TATATATATATATATATATATATATTATTGCAACTGTCTGAAGAATAGTCTTGTGAAAATCTGAGTAATAGTTTATGAAGACTTCTTACAGCTTAGGTAAATAGTATATATATGTATATGTATATACACATATATGTATATGTGTGTGTGTGTGTGTGTATATCTTGTTTGTGCTTTTTGTTCATACTGTGTGCATTGGGGTGTTTGCGTACAAAAAGGGAAGAGTATTTGTATATACATGTGTGAAGGCATGTGACCCAGTGATTAGGCTGTTGCACTCACAATCACCAGACCATGGGTTTGATTCCCTGACTGGGTGGCATGTTGTGTTCTTGAGCAAAACACTTCATTTCAGATTATTCCAGGCCCTCCTTCAATCAGTGGGGATTGTTGGCCTGCTCGCCTAGCCAGCCGGGTGGGGTCATTTGAAGGCTAAAACAATGCAAAAGCAGATTATCATCAGTCATATGTAACATCTGATAGCTTTGTCAGTCACGTCATCACATGATATATATATATATATATATATATATATATATATATATATATGACAGGCTTCTAGACAGTTTTTGTCTACCAAATTCACTTCCAAGTCATCTAGTCATTTGGTCAGCACAGGACCAAAGTATAAGACACTTGCCCAAAGCACCATGCAATGGGACTAAACTCAAAACTGAATGGCTGTAAAGGAAGCTGAAGGAAAACTGGTTTGATAATCACTGATGGAATATTTTTGATCACAACTCTAGGATGACCTGGGGTTAATCTTCAGCAATGACCTACACTACTATCCTCACTATCACCACCATCACTATTAACACTCATCATCACTTTTAAATTTGTAGTTATCATCACCATCACTATGATTACAACCATCACCATCGTCACCATCATCATCATCATCATCATCGTCACTTCCACCATCACCAACAACATCAACCTGTTACTACCACTACCACCATCAACCCATCAGCATCACCATTAGCACCATTGCTATCACCATCGCCGCCACCAGCACCACTACCATCACTATCATTATCACCACCATTAACACCATCACTATCATTATCACTACCACCATCACTAGTATGACTACTACCACTACCACCTTCAATGACAACACTATTCCAACACCTACACCAACTTCATCACTGAGACTACCACCAACGAAGCACTTAAGGTCTAATGTGAGAGACTCTATCCAGTCCTTTGACTTGCTAAATATGACAGCCAAATTTTCTTCAAAACTTACCCAACCACTTTAATATAAGAGAAGAAGAGCACTTGGGATAAAATGTTCAGATAAAGAAGAGATGGTCTTAGCTGGATTACAGCTGCTCATAGGTTTCTTTAGCCAGGACTGTCCTGGGGTTAAACAACACCAGCAAACAATGCCATAATATTCAAATGTACACCTTACCACCATCAACACTAACACCAAGACCACGTTTTACAACCACAACCTCTACCACCACTACCACCACCACCATTTCAATCAACCCCCTTACCCTACCCCACCACACACACACTCACACAATTACTTCGACCACCGCCAACAACACCAACACCACCATCATCACCACCGTTGCTACTGCCACCACCACCATCATCTCAACATACACCACCACCACCACCATTAAACCAGCACCCATCATCTATCATTCCATCACCTAACAGTACAAAGACTTCAACTAAATTTCCTGACCTTTCCCTATTAATTTCCTCTCTCCATTTTTGTCTGAAGTGCCATCTGATGAATGGCAGTGAGACCAAGAACAATGAGGCAAACTTTATTAAATTATAACAGCATTCTTCCTTTACAAATCGTATTTCAAAAGGCAACTTTTTGTCATAGCAGCAATACTATTGTTAGATATTCTGCAATAGAGCTTTGTGTAATTGTTGGAAGTTCCAGCATTGATTAGCTACACTGTTTGCTTATATCTTGGATAAGATCCTATTGAAGATCTTTTAGACTGCTGGCTGCAGGTCAAGTTTACTATCAATAGCACAAGGAGGCTACAAGGCTATATACTCACTCACTCGCTCACATTCGCTCGCTTGCTTTGATTCAATGATTGACTGACTGACTGACTGACTAACTAACGAGGAAAGGAATATATATATATATATATATATATATATAGACATACATATACATACATATATATATGTGTGTGTGTGTGTGTGTGTATGTGTGAAGGGTGGAGAGGAGAAGGAGGAAGAGGGAAGGTTGGAGGGGGTTACCATGGTAATCAATGTTTGCAATCTTGCTTTGTTGCTTTGCTTTACCATTTTTCTGTGTGTTACTGTTACCGTTTTTACCTACTTTGGAACTTGAAGAACTTTCGTTGTGTGTGTGTGTGTCAGTGGGCACGCATGGGCATATGTGAGTGAACATGTGTGTCTGTGTGTGTGTGTGGGCGTGCGTGTATGTATGAGTGTATATATGTATATATGCATATATATATATATATATATATATATATATATATATGTGTGTGTGTGTATATGTATACTTACACGCATACATATATATACATGCATCTATAAATGTGTATGTACATATGTATATGTGTGTGTACATGTATGCATATATATTTACATACATGCATACAGACACACACACACAAACATATATGGTGTTGGGGGGGGAAAAAATCCATTAAATCATTAACTACTTTCGTGTGAAAAAATAGTAAAAATCAAAGCAGAAACAAAACACAAAAAAAAAAAAAAGCAAAATGAACTCAAGAAACAAAATATACAAACACTCATATGCACGTGCACACACACACACACACACAAATACACAAGCACATGCATACACAGGAACAAAAGAAAAATATTGCGTATGTGAGATGGTGTAAAAGATACCATCCCGAGCCTTTTGGAATTCATCAATTATCAACTTCCTTTATATCGAAGATTATAGATATTTTGGCTATCTAGCAGTTGCTGTTGTTATTGTTGTTGTTTAGCCCAAGGTCATCTCTTAGCGAGTAGACCAAAGATGAAAGACATTACAGCTACGATCATCACCACCCCACCATTCTAGACAAATAGTGTATCCAGGACTACAATACGGAATTTGTATCACCCTTTTTATTTTTAAGAAAGTAGAGGGTAATTTGACTGCTATTTTTAGCAGTTCATTTACTATATAAAGGATCCCATGCTGCCTTATAGTTATTTAGTAGTAGTTGTTGTTTAGTTGTTGCAGATCTATGACAAAAAGCATTCCAACCGTGACCATCCCATCTTTCTCACATATGTTAGGATTGTATTATTCAACGTGTCTTTTATGGAGACATTAAGCTCCATATGATTAAAGAAAGATTTGACTGCTATTGGTGCATGTCGAGCAACCAACTACAGAGCCCCTGGTCAAGATGGAATAGAGGAAGTAGGGAAATATAGTGAATGCTTTGTGGAACCAAAGGAACTATATGCTAAATTAAGAAAACCAAGTTGATATATTTTTAGAAAAGATTTTAAGAAAAATAAGATAAATGTGGTTGTATGGTAAGAAGTTTGCTTCCCAACCACATGGTTCCAGGTTCAATTCCACTGCATGGCACCTTGGACAGGCGTTTTCTACTGTCTTCAGGCCAACCAAAGCCTTCTGAGTGAATTTGGTAGATAAAAATTGAAAGAATCCTGTCAAATATATATGTGTGTGTGTCTTTATGTCTGTGTTTGTCCCCTCCCATCACTGCTTGACAACTGGTGTTGGTATTTTGATGTACCCTTAACATAGTGGTTCGGTAAAACAGGCCAACAGAAAAAATATCAAGCTTAAAAGACGAAGTAATACGTACTGCAGTTGATTCATTTGACTAAAGAATTCTTCGAGGTTGTGCTCCAGCATGGCCACAGTCTTATAATTGAAAGAAATATAAGATAAAAAATAGAAAGTTAAACACAAAAATGCTGAGAAAAACAATAAACCATTATGTTTTCTGTATATGGTACAATCTCTATGCTGACCAAGACTTTCCTTGCATTTACCAACCAAACCATTGTGCTGAAGCACAATGGTTTTGTCTAATTAAAACTTATTTATAAACACATTAACTTGATTAACTCACAACTGCCACACTCCCTGGCAATTCCCCCCACACACACTTACACATATACGTGGATACACACATACATTTTTGTTCACTGTTTTAAGTTGTTTTGTTCATAAATCCTATATTAAACAACAAATACTCCTAGTTTTTCTTTTCATCGTCATCTTCATCATCATCATCACCATAACCACGACGACTACCACCACCACCACCACCTTCATTGTTATCATCATCATCGTCATTAAAGAAAAAAAGTCATTGCAATAAAAATGAAAAAAATCATCATTGCTGTTGATGTTGCTTTTGTCTTCATCATTGTTGTTGTTGAATCATCATCATCATCAGTATTAATATTATCATTATTATTATTACACTTCAACAACTCTCTTCCCCTCCACCCCCACCCCACCACATACACCCCATCATCCTTCAATAATTGAATAAACCTAAAAATGCAGACTGGAATTTTGTACCTAAGCAGCTCTACTTTCTTGATTGAATATTGTGAGAAAGTAGATTAGAAATAAAAGCATTACACAACCATATCACAAGCATCACAACATCCCTGCAACATTGCAACTTTGCACCTTTCTATAGAAACCACATTTCTATAGTACCACATTTCTATAATACCACATTTCTATAGTACCACATTTCTATAGTACCACACTTCTACAGTACCACACCACATCACTACATTCGTCATTCACATTACCACATGTCCAATACATTATTCATGCACTAATATCTGATTCCCTTATAATTAGCCCTTCCTCTTATATAAACTCTTCTCAGTCAATTTTCTCCTAGTTATTTTCACTTGTTATATTGCTACAGAACATTTTCATAATACTAGTTTCAAATTGTCACAGTGAAAGATTGAAGTGAATTCGAGTATAATGGTTTAGAGAGTCTTACATTTTTGTAGAGGATGATTAGTGTTGAGTGCAAAGAATAAGAGGAAGTAGCAAGAAATCTGATATGGCTAATGGCAACACTTTGAATAAAACTACATGGACACAGTTTTAACACGAATGAAATCTAGATGTAGATGAACAAAGAGGATGTACATGAAAACCACATTGCGAGATATCCATGCAGCAGAAACATGTCAGACAGAGGTTTAAATTAAATATGCTGTATAAGTGACTGCAATAATAAAAACCATGTAGATATATAATTCATCTTATTTATTTGAATTTTCTTGGATATACACACAGTAAACTGTTTACAATCCAATGAAACAAACTCAGGATTTACCCATCAGATAAAAGACATTGAGATTGTTTACCTCAAACGGTGCTAGGATATTCCTTACCATTCAATACAGTTAGTCACAACTTCAATTATACTAGAGTTCTTGAACAGCACCTGCCTGGATATATTAATGCTGGTTATTCATTATATATATATATATATATACATATATATAATCTACTGAAAGCCAGTATGATAATCAATGCTTTATAGAACATACATGTATTTCAGCAAAATGGTGAAAGAATTACACAACACTTGTAGACATGTTATGCAATCATGCACTCCACCTTGTCAGTGTCCCACAATAATTGCAACAATATTAAAGTTCCAAATGTTTACATTTTTTCCCATTATACAAATCATTAACAACCTCAAATGTCACATAAAATAGCAAGGAACAGACAAAGCTTCATATCAAGGAAAGCCAAACACATGCATGAATGTGTGTGTGTGTATTGATATATATGCATATATATATCTGTATGTGTGTATATATTTATATTATTCATATATATACATATATATAGATATATATAAACACATACATATAAATATTCATATGTGTGTATATATATATATATATATATATATATATAATTAGACTGGAGCCTGGTGTTGCCATCCGGTTTCACCAGTCCTCAGTCAAATCGTCCAACCCATGCTAGCATGGAAAGCGGACGTTAAACGATGATGATGATGATATATATATATATATATTGGGTTGTCCGGAAAGTTCGTGCCGATTTATTGTAGCTTACCTTTTGACTTATTTGCCATGAAACCACCTCAATTCTGGGAAGAGGGTATTTTCAAGTTAAAGGAAAGATGGAGACGCCTTGTGCAACAAAATGGTTCATATTTGGTTGATTAAAAAGTAATGGCAAGTATTTATTGACCTTTTTCTTTCCTTTAAAAATTGGCACAAACTTTCCGGACAATCCAATATATACATATATCATATCATATTATGTGTGTGTGTGAGAGAGAGAGTTTGTGGATGCATGTTTTGTGTGTGTGTGTATGTGTATGTATATGTTTATGCGAGTGTTTGTGTGTATATATGTATGCAAGTGTTTATGTATATGTGTATGCAAGTGCCTCTATATGTGTTGTAGGACATGCAAGGTTGTTGATTATTTGTCGTGAGTGTGTAAATGTTGACTTTAAGAACATCATTCAGACGCAAGCATGTATGAATGATATTTTTTGAAAAGTTTAGCATCACAACACTGGATTAGTTCTATTATATGAGGTAAAAAAAAATTTTGAATTTTGAATTTCATTTAGGCGTTACCACTTTTTTCTGCACATTTGGCCCCAGTAGCTTTTTATTAAAATTTTTTTTAATTTTTTTTTTTTTATATATAATTGGCACCATCGGATTCCTTTAGTGGAGATCTATCAGAAAAGTTGGATTTAAACATACTTTTCTTTTGAAATAAGAATAATGTTTGGAGTCAAAGTCAATTTCAGGTGTAAATCTTTCTTCTTTGCTGGTTTTTATCTCAGTACTTTCTTTCTACTGAATATTTTTGCATATAAGTAACATGGATAAATTCCTCATGCTGAGGTCTATCATATAAACTAAAATAAAATATAGATTTCTTAAAAAAAAAAAAGAAACGGTCTCAAAGTCGATGTCAGGCATTACTCTCCCATTTTTGACCTCACATGTTTTACTGAAAGTTCTTTTCTACCAAAAAAATTTTCAAATTTTGTAGCTGAAAATGTAGCTTAGAAAGTGACCAATCTAAAAATGTAAACATCATCTAATTTGATTAAAAACTAAGTTAGTGACAAAGCCTAGAAGTAGTCACAAGTGAGTAAATGTTGACCTTAAGAATATTATTTATACACTACCGTGTGTAAATGATATACACATATATAAGGAAAAATGCTAGTTTTAAAATCTCTCTAAGAGATCAACGCAGTAGTTTTACACTCCTGCTCCCCTGCTCCCTGTGATGGTAATGGTGGTGGTGGTGATGATGATAGATACATTTAATGGGAGTAAAACAAAGACAACTTTCAAGGCAGCATTCAACAAATAATGCATAAAGCAAATGTAAAGCTTCTGTATATTTATTTATCTATTTAAATGCTCCAGCTGTTTAAAATTATGGTTTTGTAGGTTGAAAAACCAAGAGATTGATCATTTAGATAAGCAATATATATATATGCGTGTGTGTGTGCATGTGC